>NC_064537.1:17304554-17604554 GCF_023856365.1 Brienomyrus brachyistius | reverse complement strand
TTGAAGCAGCAACCAAAATTAAACAAGAAAAGTAAAATACACACAGTTACTGTACAAGACTGTAACAGTAATTGAAGTCAGTTTCCCACGGAGAATCTGCATGTGTCTATAAGCTGATATGTACAAACATAATAAGGGATTAACAAAATAGTTTCAGAGGAACATCTCAGAACATTATTTCTGGAACAGTGGAACAGATTTTTTTTTTCCCGGGGCACCTGCACGTGGGCGGCACAGAAAGGGTGTGCCTCAGTATGGAAGCAATTTACAGTCCCAAAAAGTGCAGTGTGCATACCCCCCCCACAATTACGGGGGCAGAGGAAGGGTAGGGGGTGGCGATGAAGCTGTCTTGTAGGCTGAGTTTCTCTGGGTTAAACTATGATGCACAGTCAGCACTTTTAACAAGTCCCTTTAAGTTGAGCCCATTCGCACAACAGCATATTTGCCTGATACGATTCGAATTAAGCATCTCGCTGAAGGAGCCATCTTTTTGACCCCTGCTGGGGTTTGAACCAGCCAGCTCCCAGGTTTACAAGCCCATGCCCTTAATCCCCACTGGTAGGGTTACAGAACAGAGGGTCAGGCATGAAACAAAGACCTGCAGCATCATGCCATGCCACAAATCAGTATTCAGCAATATGCAATATAACCAATGGATGTTCATTGTGTCATTTTTATTATTAGAGGTATTTCTTACATCAGGTTATTAAGTGCTTTATGTCATCACCATCAACCAGATGGTATTGGGTTTGATGTCCAAGTGGGCCACCTTGAAAAGGCTACTGAACATTATCAGCAAAATTTCCAGCTTTAATGTAAAGGATCCATCCATTTATCTATCCATTCATCTTTTAACTACTTATCCTGTTCAGGGTTGCTGGGGAGCCTGGAGCCCGTCCCAGGTAGCACAGTGTACGAAGTCAAAGTAAAGGTTAATATGGAAAAATAAGTTATGCAAGTTCTTTTGTATAAAAAGCATCTGCTTAGCAACTGAATATAATGACTACTATAGCTGAAGTGAGTGTTGCTTGCAGGGAGCCTGTGTAGGCACGCACGAGCCCAGGGGACATAGTCTGCCTCTCTGGCTTCCTTCCACAGCCCCGGTAGGCAGCCAATAGTGAAGGGCACCCCCCCCCCACCCCACCCCCCCCCACACACACACACACACAGTCGTGTGCTTGTCATTCACCGCCCTGCAGCACACACCCAGCGGCAGGGCCCGACTGGCCACACCCGGGCTTGCTTTCACACAGAGGACCAAACCACACAAAGACATGGCCAGCCCCCTAAAAAAACTCTACTGAACGGCCCCCCTTCTCTAAACCAAAGCTACCATTACCCATGTTCATACACTCATGTTCCCTCCTGTGTCTGGGCCCCTGAATGTCTTCTCCTTTCTCTCTCCTCATTCTGTGCATAGAAACAAAAAAAAAAAAAAAAAACACACGAGACCTAAGCAGCCACGTTCAAGACAAACGAGTCAGAAGTGGAAAGTTAAATGTGAAGCTGCAAGGAAGTGATGGTGTTGGGGGGAGGGACCCTTTCTCACTGTATGTGGCGTCCTCGCCTAATTCTGCGTTTGAGCGGGATCTGGCACCACCAGAAGACAAGGCTCCCCAGCTTAACCTTCCCCCAAATTCCTTGCTCATGTGAAACATGAAAGAAACCGGAAAATTAGATTAAATGGTTGAGAAATGGTTGTTTCAAAACACAAAAACAAAATGCTAAATTCATAATCCAAGTCTCAAAGAAATACTCTAATTTAGTCCAGGAGAAGCAGAGCTACATGGGGCATAACGACTACCTACTGTAGCATGCGAGGGTGGGGAGAGTGTCCCATAGATGAGGTCACTATCAATAGTCATTTGAGTCAGTCTAGGCAACAGAGAAGTGTTTTCTCTTCGGGATGATCAGCCTAGAGTGGCACAATGGCTCAGCAGCGTTTGTGGATTGGATTGTGAGCTCTCTGGAAGTTCACATGGCTTTCCCCTTGTCGTCTAAAAACATTAACAAAGTTAAGGGAAGTGGTATTTCTAAATTCCCCTGAGGGTAGCCCTACTGTGGGCTGACGTCCCATCCGGACTGTCCTCTGCACTGTGCTTTCAGAGCAAGGCTCCAGGCTTTATTAAAGCTTCATTCTAAGGATAAACAACTAACTACAGAAACAAAAAATTAGTTCTATTATTACTATTAATAATACCTTCACAAAGATTTAGGATTACAGACTGCTTTAGGACACATGATTGTACCCGAGAGGCGCTTCTGGGTGGACTGCATTGGATTCAGGGCTGTCAGACACTGAAGCTTTCGTCCTCATGCACACTAGCACTTCAGGTCCATCAGATACCATAACAATAGCCTTAGGTTACATGTTCGAACACTATTACTTAGATTCTGGGAATTCAGGAGAATGGCTCCGTAACACTGATTCCCTCTAAGGCAAAGTTTAAAAACTATTAGCCGAAAAGCGAAATTTGCCGGTAAAGGGTGTCTTTGTTACGTATGTTAATACCAGCACTACTGTAATCACTCATTTGGTATTCGGGGGAAAGTGTCGTGAGAAATCCCCCAGAATAAATAAATGTATAAAATAAAGAATAGAGTTAGTGCATAAACATATATCAGCCTCGTACTATATTGACATATAAATTACATGAAATACTGAGAAATAAAACGAAGTGTCGGCATATAGCGTTCCTAATCTCCTTTCCAAATACTAATCATAAAAAGTGGGGGCGCCACCTTGTGGCATTTACGTGAAACACTTTTAGGCGTAAAGAATAACATTACTGTATTTGTGTCGTTGTTTTATCCGTACTTAATTTTCCTGTCCCAATACATGAAAGTTGCAAACGTTATTTAGAAATGTGCGCATAAGTATCACCAATACAATACTATAAAATAATGAAATAATGAAACAGGATATTGCGCTACACAAAAGGACGTATTTGGTTCACACATATCCTTCGATACCTTACATACAGATAGCCTATTAATGCATATGAACGATTATTTATTTCAACAATTAACCATGTACTATCAATATTATAACGTTTATATTAAACAGGAAATGTACAAATTTTCTTGCAATTGTCTTTTATTCGTTTATTTATTGATTAAAACGTTGACATACGTGAGAAAGCAAACGTAAATCAATATATTTTTCCAGAGCAGAGCTCTCTCCAGCAATTTGAAGTTGCCCATTGGTCCCATTTTATCAGACTTGGCGCATGCGCAGAACACAGACCTGAACACCTGACACTTGGGGTCACGCAGCCGATTGGGCAGGTGGCTCCCTGTACGTCATTAACCGTCAAGGGTCCAGCTGTAGACGACTGTAGAGTGGAGATACACAGGAAACACGTGATCTTTAAGAACGTAAAGTGGAGCCCCACTCTCCAAGCGTCTGCATCTGGACCCTCTTGCACGAGTGGGTGCTGTGGCTTTTGCACGCTTCCTATTACCTGCGACTGCCAGGTGCGATAAGCGCGCACTGGGACAAGCTTGCGTTCTGTGACTGCTTAGTGGCGCCTGCTTCATATAAGTGTGCGATATTCAGCGATGGAAGACGGTTGCAGTTTGCGAGGGATGACGGCTGATGTCCTGCTCAGGGCTCGCCCATACTCCAGCGAGAGGGATGCCAGAGTCCGGGCGTTGCAAATGGCCATCCGGGAGTGGCTAAGACCGCACGACCGGCAGCTGCTCTGCCTACAGTCCCTGCTCCTGTGGGAACGGCCTCTACAAAGCGTCTTACTTTTTTCTGTGGTAAACGTTGTGTTCTGGTAAGTGTTTATCTTGCACATGACATGCATCTCATTATTATCGCTATTGTTTCTGTTGTGTATTATTAAGATGTAATTGCACGCAAGCACTAAAGCACCGACGCGCTGCAGCTGCACACATCCGTGTGTGGAGGTCACTTACCTGTACGCGGATACCACGTTACGCTGCCTTGTGTCCAGGTAAAACATGGCAAAACAAGACTCGCCACCCCAGGCAGCGTGAATCATGCCTTAAGACCTTGGTGTGATCAACACATCAACTACGATTAATACCTTTTAATAATCAATTACCTTGATTTAATTTAATTGTAACCATTATGCCTAGCAAAGCATTGGTATTTATCATCCTCTGACACAGGGGCTGTCATCTGATGTAAATATCCAATGGCCTTCTTTCATACATTCATCTTCCAGCCTCTCATACAGTGCAATGTTGTGTGATTGTCACCCAAAAATGGATCAAATGACTAGCGTTCAGTCCATAGCCTTATCAGAGGCTTGTCACTTAATGTCTGTGTGAATAAAGGTACTTGATGCTTCTTTAGAAGACCTGTCATTCCGTCAGTGACATCCGAGAAAAAGTGACTGTAAAACCTTTCTGTACTAGAAACTATTGTAATGTCATTTGGGAGAGTAATCCAGGAGAAAAAAAAATGTTTCTCAAGAGCAAGTTGGCTGAGGTGTAAATATTAAACATGAATTGCTATAAGAAAAACTGAGAGGTGCCTCTGAGTTGGTGTTCATTTTAATAATTACATTTTATGTGAAATAATGCCTAACAAAAAAACCACATCCCCCTGCCCCACACATACATACTAATATTTTAGTGGTATTCAGATGTATTAAGTTTTTTTCAAGGGCATAACTGTGGTGTAGACACTGGAAGGGTTCTCATAATGTTAAGATCGGTGTCCATGTAATTGCAGTCATTCATATGCAGGATGCAGTTAACTGGAGTGCCTTACTAAGCTACCTATTTAGCTAGATACTTACACTTGCTGTCTATGTGTTGTAATACATTGGGTTATAGTTTACATTCCATCTTCTCCCCTGATCACCTGTATCTTGAGCCTTGTCCCTGTCTGGTCACTGCTTCCAGCACGCCTGACCCTGTCCCCATCTCTTGCCTGCATTGTGACCAGATACCACTATTTTACCAGAAGAACAATCACTGAATATTCTGCTTGTCTAACTAGTTGTATTTACTTTAAAGTAAAACCCTGTGCAGCAATTTACCACATGCTGTTGCATGTTGTTATAGGCAACTACTTTTGGTATCTTATTCATGTTGATGGTTCGTTGTCATTTGAAGAACCGATACACACCTGTCATTCCCACTAGCCCCCTGGGGTTTGCACTGTGTAGTTCTGTGGTCCAGGATGGAACACCCCAGGAGGAAAATAAGCCTCCACAGTGTGAAAAGCCAGAAGATGCTAGTTAGCATGTTAGCAAAGATCTGATGCCCATCAGCTGGGCTGTTTGTTGCATCTGGTTTGCTCACTGGGGGCTTTGGGCAGGGACAACATAAAACGCTTTGAGACAATGTCACGTTGTGAATATGCACTCTGAATTGAATTGAATCGTTTGTGGGCTCTGTAAGGTTTTTGTATGCTTTTAGGTAGTTTGCTAGTTTTAGGCCAGAACTCCATAATGCTGCTTTAATGTTATGCTGTTTAGCTAGCTATACAGTAAGTGTATAAAGAACAGTATACAATGTACGGTAGTAAATTACCTGAAACGTAAGCTATTACCTTATATACTCAGCTAACATTAGATAATTTCGTATGTAGTTGCTGTTTGAAAAGAAACTTGTTTGTCCTGATTTATTTATATATATATATATATATATATATATATATATATATATATATATATATAATTATCCCTGGATATTTTTTTTTTTTTTTTTTTTTGTTTTTTGCTTTTTAGCCATTACTTCCTCCATATGGTCACCTCCACTGACTGCCCAAATAAAAAAAAAAAAACCCATCAGATTACCATCACAGTACGATTGGGGGGGGGGGGGGGGTGGGTCACACGTCTGCTTTCCTTAAGAAATGAAAATTTAAAATAATTAGGAAATGACAAGTGACGGATCCGTTGACAGGGTTCTTAAATGGGAACAGATTCATCATTTCTTAGATTGATATTTATGCAATATTGGGGGAGACATAACCCCCCCCCCCCAAAAAAAAAAAAGACAGACCCATGGGTTTTCTTCCTAATTCAAGGTACCAATGGGTATTTGCGTTACAGCTGACTGTCTCGGTGTCCTTTCCCCTCAGGCTCCTTGCCTTGAGCTCCCTGCAGCTGCTGTTCCTTATGTGTTCTGGCCTGGTCCTGGTCGTGTGCCTTGACTCCTGGAGGAGCTGGGCTCGGCGTCAGGTGATATGTGAGTCCCGGCCTCGTCTCTGACATGTTGTCATCCAGCCCATGGAGCCGCGCTGCTCCCTTTGCTCTAATGTCTTTGTATTTGCTGCCTGCACTACATTAATGGCGTCATTTTAGGGTTTACTGATTTATTTAATGTGCTCTGGAGGTACTAAGAATAATTTGTGGTTTCTAATATAGTTTAATTGTTTTTACAGCCGAGCCACCTTGTGAAAATGACAGGTAATTTTACGACATTAAGTGATTAAGTCTTAAAACTGCTTATGCTTTGTCAGGATTGATATTTCATTTAAGTCTTTTTCAGAGATACTATTTTTTACTATTTAATATGAGCAAAAAATAATAAAAGGTCTCATTGGAGCTGAGATTTTTTGCTCCTCTTTACATAAATGTTGTGCCTTGCTTTTCTAGTAAATGTACCTGGTTAAAAAGAAGTGATTATACCAATATTGCTTTATTTTTTTTTCGATGGCACAGTGGTTCAGCGATTAGCACAGTTACATCGCAGCTCCAAGGTTAGGGGTTTGAACCCCGTACTCGGATTGTGTATAGTTTGCCTGTTCCAGCAGTTTGTCATAGGACCAGCAGGTAGGAAAAATGGTTGCACAGTTGGATTTATATGCAGCAGATAATGAAATTCATATTTTGTTCACTCCAGCAGCCTGAATTATAAAGTAAAATTTCTTGCTTAGTTGGATAACTTGCCAGATTTAAGGTACCCCGGTTTAAATGTACTTTCTTTGTTCACTTACAGACTGTCTTAGATCTGACAATTTATCTTGCTAACCCAAAAATCCATCTTCATGTACAGGCCCCAAATGCTGCTTAAAGAAAAACGAAAGCGATAGTTGGGTCATTGCATAGTACATGACTTCAGTAGCCTGGAAATTGGTGATAACTGTTTGCATGACTTTGTGTTTCATCACAGTTACACCTTTTGTACTTGGTTTAGGGTACCTGAGCATAAACCGTCTTAGTGGATCCTTTAGGTGAATCTTTGAAATATTTGTGCTTGAATATTTCAAGGTGGTGAAATATTCAGCAAGGTGGTGACATGCTTATAAACTCATTTGTCACTCTGTGGGATGTTTCTTGAAAATTTTATCCCCTCTGATAAAGGAGCTTGGTCCATTCAGGAATCCTCAGTGTTTTACAGCTGAGTCACTACGTGGCTGAAATGTGGGTCCACCTGTCATCGCTTATGGGTGACCTCGTGTTGCTCAGACAAAACAGTCCCGGCAAGGTGCGAGCCCTTGCACCCGACCGCCCAATCACTCTAAGTGAGCATACCGGTCCTGTGTGGCTAGCTGTATGCCAGCTTGGTGTTCTGTTGATGTTTCCTCATGGAAACTAGTGTTTTTCTGAAACTATTTGCTACTTGACCAACCCATTAAAGCAACTGATTAATGATGTAATACATTCTCAAAGGGGATAAAATATGCAATTAAAAATACATTATTTTCTAAAATTCTCATTTTATTTGCATATATTCATAAATACATTGAGTCTTCATATCTGTTCAGCTCAGGGCTCTTATAGCCTAACAAGTAGAGCATTGTGCTAATAACACAAAGGTCATGGGTGCAAATCTCTGGGCGCACAAACAAATTTTTTTTTACCCTTCCCTCTACTGTAAATCACTGAATAAAAGTGTCTGATAAATGTATTGTGAATGTGTCGCTTCTTTGGCGAACTAATTAGACCAGCTATAGAAATGAGATTGTCTTAAATTCCTTTAAACTCGTTGGTTAGTGTCTGACCGGTTTTGAAATTGATGTCACAAAGTGACATTGAAACTCACTCGTTCCCTTGGCTGTCCTCAGCTTTGCCTCATGGCTTGTGGTTTCCTCACCTTCCTGGCAATCTTGGGCTGCTACATTCCAGGGCTTCTCCTTTCCTACTCTGCTGGTGAGTACAACAAGCTTTTTATAAGGAAAACGTCTAGGAAGACTAGATTTCTAGTCTGTCTTCTGGTTGACATCAAAGTGACTCCTGTCCCAGTATTGAACTAGAGTACTGTTACATTTGTTGGTTTTGAGACCCTGCTTAAGGTCTGCATATACAGTAGGTGCTTCATAGGCAGTGTTGGGGAAGTTAAAAAGTGATCCATTACAGACAAGGGGAAAGTTCAGATCCCAAAAGTACAAATCCAGACCAAGGTTTTGGTTCAACCAACCAGTTGAGTACTCTGACTGTGAGTCTTCAAGCTTAAGCGGTTGATTGAAACAAAACATTTGTACTTGGCTTGGATGTGTACTTTCTGGACCTGAACGTTCCCGGTCTGTCTGTAATAGACTACTTTTGTGAGTAATTTCACCAAAACTGTTCGTTGGGAATATTCCTCAGACAATGCCCTCTGCTCCTTCACATATATGTACAGTGTATATATGCACGCAGAATATATACCCACCTGTACCTCTTCCGATTCTTTGGCTGCAGTGCTGGCTCTGCTGCTGTCCCCTTTGGCATTGCAGCACGGGGTGTGGTGCTGGCTGTATTTGTGGCTGGAGCCTACCCTGCGCTGGCTGGACCTCATGCAGCCCCCAGGGCTAATATGTGAGCAGAAAGAGAATCAGTGTGAGTATCAGGAAGGTGGGAGTCTTTACGAAGTTGTCAGCTGTTCTGCTCGCTGTGATTGCTCCCTGGAATTTCATTATCAGGCTGTGCTTTCATTGTGTGGATGGGTGCAGCCCTACAACTACCCCATCCCCCAAACTGCTTTATGGTTCCTGAACTCTTTCTGTGCTGCAGCTCTCCTCAGGCCTGGCAGGCACAGTGCCACCAAGAGCAATGAGGAGGAACTGGCTGGATTTTGCCCAAAGGTATAAAAAATAAAACTATGTCTATTTATGTACAACTCCTAAACTTCTATTTGTTATGTTTGGTGTAGTGGACATTTAAAAAGCTATTGTCTCCCCTCAAACTCTGTTAAACACCGTGTTACTAATCATGATATGTGTCTTCTGTTTTCAGAGAGATATGTGTCTTCTGTAAATAGGCTGTTTGTACATTTTGTTACATATAATGTGTGTCCCTGGATAAATCAAAGTATTAAATTGATTGGTGTGTGAGGAATGTGTGTTGATTTCAAACAACTCGTTCCAGCAGGACAATTACACATCAGCTAGCAATATAGCAGCAGTAGAAGACTCTGAGCCCAGGGATGGAAAAATGTGCTATGGCGGAAGCTGGATGTTTGGTGCGTCGCCTGGATACACCGCGCTTGTGAAAGGCTCAGAAGGTCAGGTCTCCAGTCTGCTTTCCTGCCTTATCTGTCTGTTGAAGGTCAACGTGGTAAAGAATTGCATAAAATCTAGATCATTTTGGGGATGAGACTAATGCAGGTAGCACTGTTGTTCCTCTCCTGTGCTGTTGGGAGCTCAGATCTCTGAGGGATTTTGCATATTCTGCCCATGTTTGTGGATTTCTTCCTACAGATAGGAAAACTTGACGTCTCTAAACTGGGAGTGTGTGGGCAGCAATATATGCAAAGAGTGGCAACCTATATACATTAGCAAGAATCTCAGGAGACTGTGTGTGTGTGTGTGTGTGTGTGTGTGTGTGTGTGTGTGTGTGTGAACAACAATGTAAAATAGTTAATGTAAGTACATGCATCTAGGGCCAAATTCCAGTGTTTCCCTGCCATATCAGTCACATTGTCTGCTCTTCTTGACCAGACCTGAAAAAGCTCAGAGACTCCGAAGATACATTTGCCTGTGGCCTTGGTGATTTCCCCTCATTCTGTGTAAGCGACACACTCATGGATGACAACAATGACTCATCCTCTGACCCGTGGGATGCCGATGTCCATTGGGATGATGCTAAGCTGTCATCCCGCGACTGTGAGATGGTGGACTTTGAGATGTATCAGTCAGAGGTGGACCCCTTGGCAAGCCTATGGTGAGGAATCTCAAGACTATTCAGCATTATTTCATGTTTATAAGATCAGTTTCACTTTCCACTCTTTTTTTACTTTCTGTAACATTGTTTGATTACTGAGTATTGAGAGGAAGCTGCCATATGCAGTAACTCCAGTGTTGGCCAGTCTGTTGGACAAAGGGGTCCATCCAGTCTGTAGTGTCCATTGCTGACACATCTCTAGGTTTGTCCTATGTGTACTCTTCCCAATGTATAACTAAATTACTACATTTTAGACCCTTGTATATACTGACCACAACTGACTGGAAAGTTGTGCTAAACATAATCCAAAACTTGATTTGTGTGCAACCTGTTTTAATATGGGAATTTGTTGATGTGGAGTACAGTTTCTTTTCTCATATTTCCTTGTTTAGAAATGTATAAACAGGGATAGATGTAACTTATGCAAGTACACATTCATGGTATAAACATTAAAATGTGCAGTAATTTCATGTCATATCGGCATGACTGCACATAGAACAAGCAGACATACTATTACGACAAATTACTGCACTTTTTGCACTTATTTAAAGTTGTATTAAGGCAGATTCTAAAGCAACCTTGTGAAATATAAAACCTTTATACAACAAATGCGTATTGCATATCAGTTATGTCAATCCCTACCTATGAATGTCTGGATAATGGGTTTGATTTGTTTGTATCAGGCAGTTCCAGTGTTCTATACTGCTACAGTGTACTGTATATAATCTGTTTATATGTGCAGTTCTGATTTTAAAAAATTTCACGCTAAATAAATGTAAATCTTAAATCTTATCTCTCTACCTATGTGTTGATGCCCAGTTGCCCTGTTTAAAGACCACAAAGAATACATCTAGATTTTCTGTGTCTCCCGTTTAGTGTTTTGGGGAAATGGATAAATCACTTTTATGCATTAGTGCAGTATCAGACAATGTGACATATCTGCAGTAGAGGCTTCTTGGGAGATCTATCAACATAGCCTGTCAAAAGCAGCTCCTCTATGGGAAGAGCCGTTATTCAATAAACTGCAACCAAATTCAAGAAAACTGAAGAAAAGCAGGTGTCATTTCAGTAAAAACATAAGATGGCAACTATAATTTTCTTTATGAATCTGCAGATTAATGTGCTAATAATGCTGTAGGAGGAAATCCACAAATTGGGCAGAATGACAGAACCACACACACACACACACACACACACACACACACACACTACCCACTGAGCCACCGTGCTGCCCTCAAATTTATTCCTTTTAATTAAAAATATAATTAGCCAGCTCTGTAAGCCACATTGATGGATGATTTTGATGGATGTTGAGTCATCAATAGCAGTGGATTGGAACAGTGTCGTCTGAATCTTGTTTTCTAACATGTTTAATGGGCAGTTATGAGATGAAGCATTTCAGGGTCAGAACCGTTCTCAGTCTGCTCACGTGTCCCTCTAGAGTGAGCGACTTAAACTGTCCACCCATCCCAAACAGTCCCATGTCCAAAAATAGTGGCTTAACAGAGAAGCCCTGAGTAGAATACTGAGAGACAAGCTAAGGCTCCCAGTATACAGACAATATTAATATCCCAGCACATCAAAGGTACTTTTGTTAAAATAGCCATGGACTTAAGCCAGGACTGGTGCACTGCTAATCAGTGGTTAGATCCCCACTGCAGCCAAAAGAACCTAGATGTTCAAATTTGGACGACACCACGCTGACAGATACTGGGGGAAGCAGTGCTTGATTAGGCTCCAGGCCAGTCCCAGCCCTCACTCCCAGCACTCACTCCCAGCAGAGTCTCTGGGCTCAGCTGCGATGGAAATTATGCAATCGAGTGAGGCATTCTTGTACATTGCAATGCTAGGCCTCTAAAAGGTTTTGTCACTGGTTTGTGGGTGTGTATGCTTTGTTTTATAACTAAACATCAGATTGGCAAGTCATGGTCTTAACCTCTGCTTTAAATAAATAATAGTTAAAACATTAACATTTCTTAAAATGGTTATTTAAAGACATTTATCTGATTTTAAATTTAGTGATATTAACCTAATAACATACAACCAGTCATGTATATAGGTTTTTCATGTTTAAAAAATATATTAAATATATTACAACTTTACACACACAATTATAAACTATTGAAGAGCAAAACTGTCTTCCAATGATGGTATTCGAATAGCAGTTCCACTAGTGGTGAAACATTTAACAAGCTGTTATTACAGTGTTAAATAACTGCAAGGTAGACAGTCTTCCACCTGGATTCCTGCCCCCTCCTCGTGTGTTTGAAAGATGGATGTTTATCCTCCCTGCTACACCGTTCTTCATAAGACTGAAGCAGTGGATACTCTGTTCTATTAGAAGTATTCGTATAAAAAGGGGACATATTTCTAGGTTTCCACCTGCTGACCACTAGATGGGGCTATAACTCTGTCAGTGTTGCGCTATTGAGCTGTTACGCAACTATTTGGTCGTAAAGCAGTATGTATCTATTATAAAGACCAGTGCGTTCTAATTTAAACTAGACTACTACATTTTTATTTTGATTTAAATATTTCGTTTCTCATATAAAATAACAGCAGGTATTGGAATATCTTGAGTGCTAATATTTGCAGTACACGTTTATCCGCTTTCAAAAAATGGAAGCCAGTGTGTATACAAGAGGTTTACGCGCAGTATGCTCTCGGAAGAGGGATACAAGACGATTTTGCCCAAATTTCCCTGAAACCATACGTCTCCTAACGCCCGTTGGTCCAGCTGAAGCTTGAACAGGCTTCTGTCCCACCAACTGATTGTACTACGATGCCACAGGTTAACACGCCAAAAAGCACGGGGTAACTGCGAAAGCTGTGTCAGAGCAATACCTCAGAATCGCTTTACAGACTGCCCGTATGCTTGGATGTTTATATGTTTTCATTCGTTAATTGGTTTTTCCAGTCCTGCATCTTCTAACTGATTACAATGATCGGGATTGTGAGGGGGACTTGAAGCCTATCGCGGGCAGCCTGTGACATAAGGCAGGGGTGTAACTTGCATGGGATGCCAGTTGGTAATGTAATATCATATAGAATTATATTATTATTCTAACCACTTACCAATGCATCACTAACATGAGCTTCTTTAAGATGATGTCAGATGTATTTGCAGCAAGTTGAATGTTCTGTTTGTCTGCATGATGTCATGGCTGCTGGACACACAGGTGTGTTCAGAATGCAATGCGTATCAAAATACGGCTCATAATATATTTATCCCTCTACAGTATTCTGTTCTGGTGATGAATATTCGGTGATCAGCCTTCAAAGGGAGTGAGAATCTGAACTGACCCTGAGGGACAGAGCTGTAAGTGTAGCAACAGTAACTGGAACATAGCTGATATCGCCAACCAGATATCAAAATAATATGTAGTGTTATGTAGTATTTCACTGTTAGCTGTTCTTAAAGGGCTGCACATTGCACTTAGATATTTCTTCTTTCATATGCTGTTCTACTTAATGTGTTCTGCTAAGTTAATTTATCCATCCTCCAACTGCTTATCCTGATCATTGTCAATGGGGGCCTAGAGCCTATACAGTACCAGGCAGTGCAGGGAGCATGCAGGGGTGTACCCTGGATGTGGGGTCAGTCCACAAAGGACACATACATTTTATAATATCATACAAGGAGCACTACAGTAATACTGAATTACTACTCATGTAGCTAATCTCTTTTCAAATCCTACCCTGTAATCCTGTCTTCAGTGTCTTGCAAACTTAAATCAGACTTAAGTTATTTGGTGATTTCTGCTTTTATACAGTCTTTTTAAAAATGTGTTATCTTTGATTATTTAGCTGAGAAGAGAAAGGGAATGCGGAAAATGAGATTGTTTTGATATCATTTTCTTATCTTGTGGATGAAGAGTTAGCTTCATGGATTACGTGAGAACTGTTCTGGGGATAAT
Organism: Brienomyrus brachyistius; assembly: GCF_023856365.1. Lineage (NCBI taxonomy): Eukaryota > Metazoa > Chordata > Actinopteri > Osteoglossiformes > Mormyridae > Brienomyrus > Brienomyrus brachyistius. The sequence goes on along the minus strand of NC_064537.1, from coordinate 17,590,564 downwards.
TTAAAACCACTTTTTGTTTGTGAATGAGTTCCCGTTAAGCAGGTACAGGCAGGGTAATGATCTGATTCCCAGCATGTCTCATGTTCTTGTCCACATTCTGAGCATATCGGGTCAGCTTTGGCCCAATGGCACTAGACCTCGAGCTCCTGCAGAAATGCCGTCTCCCCCATGGCACAGCTGTCCGGCTGGGGATATCAGTGCTGGCGTCCTAATATCATAATTACTTTCAGTCCAAGCTGTCATTGCTGTTAATTAATCATTTATGTATCATTCATTAATCTAAAAGTGATCATTGACTTAGCGGTTACATGCTACTTCTCATAACAAAAAAGGAACGCACAATATATCGGTTAACATGGGTAACCGGCAATATTCGTTAAACATCAAGACATCGGTATCGGTCAGATATATCGGTCTTGGCTGATTTTGCCCAATGACATTTAAACTTTATCAATATTCAGTGTTAGTAGCACCAGAGCTAAAGGCTACTAAAATAATGGAGATGAATGCATTGGACCATTAGCCATTTTTCGTAGTGGAGGACGAGGAGTCTGTCAGCACATTCGCAACTTACAAGAAGTCTCCAAGTACTGGCCTGCGACATATTTAATTCATTATTAAATCTAACCCACAGATTTCTCTTTCGTTTTCCACAGAATAAAAAAATGATGAAATATCATTCTCCTCATCTGAGCAGGCAGGTCTGGCAAGATTCATCACCTTGAATCAACCGCGCAAGTACAGGTAGCTTAAAGGTTACTGGCAATATTACAAGAAATAAATATATCGGTCAAAATTATATATTAGGCTTCAGGTTGTTACAAGAACATTACTGGCGAGTAGCATTACATACTCAAACTGAAAGCACCGTGTTTGTTTACGTTCAAGCTTCAATGGTAGCTGCAGGTTCATCTGGCAGTGGGCGGAGTCAGAGGGAAGCCGAAACGCAGGCCACGGCCGGCATTCTTGTCATCGTGTGGCACCTCAGAGTCTGCAGAGTCACTCGAGGGCTGGGAGGAAACTGATGCGGAGGCAGCAGCAACTCTACCCAGATGGGAATCAGCTGCCAGCTGGAGTCTCTTTCTACCTGAGCTGTTGCACCCATTTGTAAGTAAACCGAGGCAAGTGGAGGGTTTGTTACAAGTGAGATAGCAGACAAGTAGAAATGCAGTGTGTAAGGAAAACATCAAGATGCATGATAAAGAGGAACAATACAGCATGTTCTGACAGGCTCAGGGTAAGAGAGTGTATCCCTCACAGTAGGTTTGTAATGTGAAAAATTCCATAATAGGAGGACTAAATACATTAAATATCTCAATGATGGATATGGAGCTAATTGTGATCTTACTGTTGAAACACTAATTATCCATAAAGGTTTGAGTGATGCACATAGATGCTATGTCATCATTTTTTTCTTCTCTGTGAAAATGTGCCCAACATCATTCTGTGTAGGGCAAAAGCAGCAGGTTCTGTACAGTTCTATGAAGTAATTATTTTAATTTTGCTTGTTATAACCAGAAGATCTTTGCAAATAGAAATTTTACGAATCCCCTTAAGGTATAGCTAGACATTATATAGTTTCTTATTGGTATTATATGAGTAAATGTCAGAGCAGTGCACCACAATGTGGGTGTACTGGCTTAGCGAGGTTTTGGCTACTACAAATCATAGCTTCCTTTTAAAACAGGGTGTATTGTCATGGTAATTTATGATGCACAATAAACAGGTTTCAGCACAGGGAAGGTCTGCACTTTCACCAAAAATGTAGCCTACAAAAGCTGCCCTTTGATTAACTAGTAGGGATGGACGATACAGCTGATTGTCTTTTTAATTTTATAGAAATGAATTGAAAAGTTTTTATCCTGCTTCTGATATTTGGTACTTGCCCAGGGGACCCTGACATTTTGTCAATGGGCCCAGAATTTGTCGGTGCACCCCTTTCAGTCTGTTGGGGATACGGACGATAAGGTTTGCCAAATGGGGTGGGTGTCATCTAAGTCCTGTTTAAGAACGGGTGGTTCTTAGTTTGAATCTTTAGCTTACAATGCTGACACTGGCCCTTTTATGCAAACACACGCAGATATACAGAGTTAACTTACCGAGTTGATAACCTCCGTCACGGTATCATTTAATGCTGACTGCAGCAATCAAGGTTTGTTGATCTGGCTGTATCGTGTTAACTCTGGGTATGTGAAATTGGCTTTGCAGAACAACCCCCCGCCCCCCCCCCCCCCGAGAGGACCAAAACAAAAGGAGGGCACTAGGACCCAGCGACCCGCTGCACGGCTAGCCCGGCTCCTCCAGGCTCGAGCTGCATGTGCTGCCTGCTAGTTGCAGCCAGACAGTTTCTGCTTGGTAGATGCTCATCCCTGCCTCTTCCCTCCAGCACCCCCCTCGTCGCCTCTGCTCCAACCAGAATGACTCCCAGAAGGTCCGGCTCCCACAGCCCTTTGCGAGGACCCCCATCCAGAGACAGCGGCCCCCATGTCATCACCCTCGGCTCCACTTGCCACTTCAGGCTGGCCTGCAGCAGCCCGCCGGCACTGTGCGTCTGACTTTCTGTTACGCACAGGAAGCCGGCAGTTGGCTCTCGTTTTTCTTCTTCTTTTTTCTTTCCTATGTGGTGTGTGGCGCCGCAGCGAGTGTGACACACCAAAACCCGGCTCCCTGCTCTTCCTCTCACCAGGGACTTCCTCTCTTGGTCAAGCTTCGGCAGCTACGTGAAGGTGTGACAGGTTGGATTTCTGTTTTTTTGGGGTTTTTTTTTTAACCTAGGAGTTTCAGATCTTTTTGGCCACCATCTTATCATTTTGACACAGAAAATGAAGACAAGAGACTAATTACAATGTTGCTGTGTGTTCTTGGACGATTCCCTTGGGGTCCCGAAAGGTGTCTGAGGCCAGCTGTGGCTGGCACAGCAAGCTACGTCTCTCAGGGGAAGCTGTGAAAGCCCTGCCTGGTCATTTCTCCTCCATAGCTTTGGCTGTTTACTGGAATTTTACCACTGTGTTGTTGTCATTCTTCTACCTGGATCTTGTCTCCTGGGATCTAAAGACACGTGTTTCTGAAGAACTACCGGGAGCCCGTTTGGCTGTCAGCAAGTGGCTTTGTGAGTAGCCGCAGTCATGGGGAACGCTGCAGGGAGCGTGGAGGTGCCCCTGGGGACAGAGCCCAGGAGCATGAGGGCGAGCTTACCCCAGGCGGTCCCACAGAAGCAGCCCGCCCCCCCCAAGTCGCCTATGCCCCCAGAGGACGAGCTGGAGGAGCGTTTCAATGCAGTGCTGGTGAGTGTGCGGGGCCCGTAGAGAGGAACAGGCGTGCGTACGCACTCACACACACGTGTGGCCGCAGCGTCACGATCGGCCTCCAGCACTCCGGTGAACAGTGCCATCTTTATATGTGGCACAGAGATTTGAAGGGTCCATTGTATTAAAACCTGTAGAGTCTGAATTTGTGAAAGTGAGATTTCATGCTTGATTTCTGAGCAACGACCTGGCTCCATGTGAGAGACTCAGTACTCTCGTAGGAATGCTTCAACTCACATCTCTCAAGAGTATGACTCGACACAGCAACTTAAAAATCATGATGTTCCAAAGGACCATGACATTAAGTCGTTCCCCTTTTCCAAAAAGAGTAATTGAAACAACCATTTTCAAACAGCAGATTTTTTTTTTCCACTTTCAAGTTTTGTACAAAGTAATTACTCATTCTCGCGGATCAAATATATTTTGTCGCAGTAGCATTCCGTTTGCAATTACCTCATTGCAGAATCTAAGGAATGTCGGCATTTATCTTCACCTGCATTTCTTGGGTGTTTCTCACAGTGAGATCACAAAGAAACCTGTGGTGTTTGATGTTCTGGCTGGACATACCTGAGCTTCCTGTTTTTTTCTTAATACAGTACCAAACACATGAGACCAGTAGCACCGCCTCTCTCTCTAATCATTTTTGAAACACTGTAGTATTATCACTGTGAGAGATACAGGAATGTGCATATGTTTCAGACTAAACACCTACAACTGTAAAGAAATAACTTTTTTGAGGGTATTGTATAAGCTTTCATTATGCTTGAAGGTCTTAAAATAATACTTTGTATCATGTTGTGTTAAACTTCAGTGTGGGGGCTATGCATTCAAACTTGGAAGGTCACAGATTCAAATCCCGTGGCTGGCAGACCGATCATATCTCTGTTGGACCTTTAAGTAAGAACCTTAACCCCAAAGTTCCTGCGCTCCAGCTGCATCTTCGTTCTCATCTGTCTGTGCGTTTCCTAGGAGAGTAAGATGGGATAAGACAGCATTCCTCTGTATTTGTATTCAAACTGGTATGACAGGCAAAGTGAAAGATCATTACCCCAGCTGATCACCATCCCTTTGCTGGAGGAAGTGTCCAGCAGTAATATATAAGTGTTTTGAACTTTGTAGATATTGTTCGGAAGATCCCTTTCTGTCAAACTCATTTAATTATTTATTCGTTTAAATGGAAGTGCTCAGGGTGTCGTGGGCGGGGGACACCACTAAAGGGGAGTGGGGGGAAGTGGGTGGCTGAGCAGCTGGTCCGCAACAGGTGGGCCCCTCTATGTTAAAAGCTGATGCTGGTTTCAAACTGTCATTTTCAGAAGAATATAAATAAGCTTTGCATTGCTGTATTTCACAGCCAAATCAGTTGCAGCAAAGATAGCAGCTCTTGAATCATGGAAGAATTTTATAATTCTGCTTGAATTTTGTTCCATAAAATGAGTTGGTTGCTTATTTGGTTTTTCTTTATATATATATATATATATATATATATATATATATATATATGATATTTCTTTTGCCACTCTTGTAGCAAAGCTATGATACAAAGACATTCTCTATTCATGACGGCTTATTTGCATGGATTTCAGTTAGAAATTCAAATTTCATACTGGCTTTCAACACACTGCTGGTTCTTCCTGTGAATTTTTCTCTGTTCTTTGAGCTGTTTTTGATCTCGATATTCCTCAAATATCCATTCGAGATGTTCCTTGAAAAGAAGATCATGATGTAAATTGGAAAGAAAACAGAGCACTTTTATTAGGGATCCTTTTATACAGGGAAAAAATAGCAGGATGGAACATGTACAACTCGTTACCCTTTGGAGTTGATGTTGTAACTACTATCAGATGTCATGACTTCCTTCTCATGAGGATGTAACTTTTTCTAAATCAGGGTTGCTTAGGACATCAGAGCATAACTCGCTTCAAAAATCCGTGCCGGTACTGCTAGCAAACAGATAAATGATCTCTTTGGACATTGGCAGGTGGTGCCTTGGTGTCCCCACAAATAGTGTAGAGATGCTTGCTGTGGAGAATCTGCAGTTTGCAAACAGCATTGCCTGTGTATTATCCGTAGACCCATACTCTAAAGTCGGGGGCTGAATGACCCCGAGTGAGTCAGTTTTTCTGTAGCACACAGAGAGGAAGGAACCTGTCACATGCTCAGGCCCACCATTCTTACTCATACCCTGTGTATTTTAAGGGCTAGGCTTGCCTACCTACACGAAGCATAAAGCCAGTCCCTCCCATATATTATCACCTGTGATTTGGTGTATCCTGTAAGGTTCTTGCTCTTTCTCTCCTCTCACCTGGTGCCTCTCGTTCTTTTCCTCAGAAGCCTTTGCATGCGCTGGCTATTCTTTTTTCATCTCTGCCTATGTTCTGCCTGTCTTCCCTTTGATTGACAGCACGGTAGATAGTGCTCTACTACTAGTTTCCTGGCCCCTCCCCAGGCCAAGGGATTCCCCACTTTGCCTACTCCTGCTCACTTGCTAAAAGGTCTGCATTCAGAGTTGGACCCCGTTATAGTGCAGGGTAGTTTCACTGTCACTCTGTGTGTTTTTCTCCTCCCGTGAACTTTGCCGTTACCAGTCACACTAGTGGCATTGCCGCTCTGCAGAGCTGTGCCTGGTCTCACAGGCTACTTTGAAATAGATACTTTATGTCATCTTTAAGAAAAGAACCTTGGTGAAACAATGAGCAGACTGGAGGATGTGTCAAGGAAGTGTGTGTAACTAGGCCATGGGGTCCTGCACATAATTCTGGTACTGTAATGACAGTGGGGCCCACAGGACGCACAGATATGAAAGCCACTCAAACTGCGACTCCATATTATCAGTACTGAAAATGTGCTCTGATACCCATAGAAGACTGGCCTTCATATCCCAAAAACCCGCACCGGCTCTCCATGGATCAGGTTCCCTACCCCTGCACTAGTGCTTTGATGCAAACCCATGGTCTGGACTATCTGCTGCAAGCAAGAGTGACAGCAGAGTTGCCAGCTCTCATACATCTGGCGTGACACTCACGCTTTCAGACTCACGCTCGCGCAAGAAATCTATAGTATTCCATTATAAACCTAAAATTATAATGGAATATTCCATCCATCCATTTTCCAAACCGCTTATCCTACTGGGTCGCGGGGGGTCCGGACCCTATCCCAGAAGCAATGGGCACAAGGCAGGGAACAACCCAGGATGGAGGGCCAGCCCATCGCAGGGCACACTCACACACCATTCACTCACACATGCACACCTATGGGCAATTTAGTAACTCCAATTAGCCTCAGCATGTTTTTGGACTGTGGGGGGAAACCGGAGTACCTGGAGGAAACCCCACGACAGCATGGGGAGAACATGCAAACTCCACACACGTAACCCAGGCGGAGACTCGAACCCGGGTCCCAGAGGTGTGAGGCAACAGTGCTAACCACTGCACCACCATGCCGCCCCTAATGGAATATTATACATCATAAAAATCATTGGAGTAGTTTGCAGTCAAAAACTTTGGGGTAGTTTGCAAACCTTACTGATTATTTACAAGGTAAAATACATGTAAATGTGTGTACAGACTAGTCTCGAATTGAAAATCTCATGCCAGCCAGCTGAGCAAAGCTGGCAGCCCTGTCAAACACCCCTGCCTTGAGGAACCCCCCCCCCCCAATTACAGCTAAAGATCAAATATTTGGATAAAAAATATTTTAAATAAAAAAAAAAACGCAGTCATTACTGCCAATAGTTTGTAGGTGCAGATAAAGCTTGAACTGAATCCAGCCGAGCGTGGGAGTGCAGTTTAGGCCTGCTGGGTGGACCAGGGAACGCAGAGGATGTCTGGGAGCCCTTCAGTCAGTGCGGGTGGCCTGTGACGCGTGTTATTAATGGCTCTCTGGGGGCTGAGCACCAAGGACTCGTGCTGCTCTACCGATGCAGTGAGACGGCTGATCCTCACTGTGGGCAGCCCCTCCGTGCTGATCTGCTTAATTATCACCCGATGGCCTCACTGTGACAGCGCAGGGGCTATTTTGCTATGCATCCTGCCCACCAGCCCTCCCCGATCTGACAGTTGAGGATGCCGGATCATTCGGGCGTGTGTGTGTGTGTGTGTGTGTGTGTGTGTGGCTTTAGGGTCGGGGCGGACATTGGCACCCGTTTCTTCTGACACAGCAGGATTCTCAAGTGAAGCATCTCATTCTGCTTGTGCTGCTGTGAGGCTCTAAAGATAGCTCACTCCACCCTGCCCCCCCCAGCACCACCCACACACACCCTCACACACACAGGCGTAGGCATTGAGTGCGCACAGCGCATGCAGAGCAGCCTGCGTACTAGTCAGTATGTACAGTACAGTGTGTGTGGAGTCAAAGGGACATATACCACAGTCTTGACTGGGTCAGCATTACAATATGATGGGGGGTGCCTTCATCCTGGGGGGGTACCGTGAGTTAAGTCACCACTCTATTTATCCACCTGTGCTTTATTAACCATAATATAACAATGTTTTCTCTTCTGGAATCCCAAAGCAGACTGTGTCCGTTGCTAATTTTGATTTTCTTGCATGCCCCTTCGGGTTGAAGCCAAACTGGCTGGATGCGAAGACTACCGCTCTTCTACGCTCCCCATCCCTACCTCGTGTGCTTCAGAGCTTGGATCTTGGCGATATACACAATTAGATCCTCTCAAGCTAATTTTTGTCATTGTGTCAGAAGATGGACTCTAAGATCAGTAGAAAGAAAGCAGTTACATGAGTCACAGAGATTCTGCCTATTTAGCGTAACAGAAATTTCACGTGTCCATGCAAACCGTCTCCTGCCACGTCTGCTCCAGGCCTGGTGTTCCAGGGATTAGCTCCTTTTCCCCTCCCGTAGACATCCTCTTCATGTATGCTACAGAATCAGTCTGTGGTCTGACAAAGTAACGGACCGCAAACCAGGTTTGTTTTTGTTAAAATTTAAAATGACAGTATTACAGATGGAGAGGCATAGGACCAAGTGCAATTAAGTGTAATTCTGGAATAGGACTACGTACTATTGTATCACTGAATTTTTTCACAGTATATCACTGTATTTTCTTTTTCCAAGTTTTACCCTTTACTGTTGCAGTAAAGTGTTCTCATGAATAAAATATGTTTAAGAATGTTTTTTTAAAAAACATGTTTCTATGAATTAGTATTAAAATTCATTTACATTTAGGTTGTTGTATAACCAACATCCATCCATCCATCCATCCATTTCCAAACCGCTTATCCTACTGGGTCGTGGGGGGTCCGGAGCCTATCCCGGAAGCAATGGGCACGAGGCAGGGAACAACCCAGGATAGGGGGCCAGCCCATCACAGGGCACACTCACACACCGTTCACACCTACGGTCCAATTAGCCTCAGCATGTCTTTGGACTGCGGGGGGAAACCGGAGGAAACCCCACAATGACATGGGGAGAACATGCAAACTCCACACACATGTGACCCAGGCGGAGACTCGAACCCGGGTCCCAGAGGTGTGAGGCGACAGTGCTAACCACTGCACCACCATGCCGCCCCTGTATAACCCACATGTTTCATGAAATTATTAACATATATTCAGCTCAATAGTGACATGTTTTATTGATTATAACCATGTCATTAGCTAAATATTAATGGTTTCACTGACATGTTTTATTATATTACATAGGATGTTACATGGGATGTAAATCCCCAAGACAGAGGGAGCTATTCGGTAGGAAATTCACTGGCCTCCACTTGCCTATTTTCATATCTCCTTCTATTCTGTTAATTTTTCAAATTGTCATGTGCAGGTGTGTTTTCTTGAAAGAGGCAGACAGGAAAGAATTTAAGATACACAGCAGCTTGTTTTTTTTTTGTTTTCTTTAACGACAAAAGTCAGAAAGTTGCCACAAGGGTGAAAAGAGGACATATACACACATGATGTAATGAGGGTGTGACTTTTGTTCATTCTGGATGGTATGTTTTAAAAAAAATTTGGATGACTTTTCCCACAGGCGATAAATGAAGTGAGGTGGTGTTGTGAGACCGTACAGTTGAGGTTTCATAGCATGAGCCTTTGGCAGGTTGCAAGACTGACTACAACACCCCAATGCCCTTCAGAAAGCCCTGCATGATGCTTTTTTGGTTTCACTGTGCCATCTTCTTAAAGGATGTTAATGGTCTGATTAAGATGGGGAAGTCAAGGTGATCCCCGTTGAGCAATCACTGAAGAAGAACTCATGACTTGCTCGAGCTGGTCTCATGTGCATGTGTGTTCATATGGTTATTTCTGAATGACCTTCTTATTAGGGCTTTCACCAAAGGCCTTATTGATATTTCCCCTGCTGCCCCTCAACTTGGGGGGAAGTCGGCTCCTTTCAGAAGTTCCCCTTTCTGAACTTCCTGGGTCTGTCCCCTCCCTGGTGATGTAGCACATGGCACCTGCCCACTGCACTATCCCTCGTTTGCAGGCCAGGGTCCAAATGCATGTAAATAAAGGGGATATAAGTATAGGTGCCTTGGATACATTTTAAGGGATGTACTTGTGCAAATATTTTCATGGTTATGCTTCTGTATCCATGTAGCAGTTAAGCGAATTCTGGGAATAACAATGGGAGCCAGAAATACATTTGCTTTAATCTGTAGGGCAGAACAGTAGCTCTGGTGAGCACTGTGGCCTCACGCTTCCAGGACTGATGGTCTATAGAGCCGGTTTCTACCCCCTCTAGCTTGCTGGTTGAAATTTGGTCATTCTGCCGTTGTTTATGCGGGATTCTTCCAGGTGTTCCTGTTTCTTCCTGCAGTCCAAAAACATGGGGTTAGGTGAAGGAATGTTTCTTATTGTGTCGATGTTTGACCTGGAATGGGCTGACATCCCTCTCTGGGGTCTCCCCTGTCTCATTCCCCATGCTATCTGAGGCTCACCTCAGCCCTATACTGGATTAGAGTTGTATCCCTTCGATCCCTCTCATCTTAAATGTTAGCTATGTCCCGCTCTACCTCGTCAGGGGCCAAAATATCTATTTGGGATGTCCCCCCTAGCAAGAAAACAGGTGGTCGTTTCACTTTCTCCACAATGCAGATAATTCAGGGCCATAGACAACTACATGTTCTGCTTATAGCTAATCGGTTCTGGTGTTGGCGCTCTTCATGTTTTTTTAGAGTAACAGATGATTCCATTGAAAAGTTTCTGCATTGAAGGTGTTGTCATGATCGCCGTAGAACGGGTGATCGCTCAGGCAGGCGATGTGGGCAGGAAACAGGCAGGCAGGCAGAATTCGGGGTAACTGGGGATTTATTCGGGAAGTACAGCACGAACATCGACTTAACATCAATGACGGACAAGGAACGAAGGCAAGACATGGACTGAAATAGACAGGACTGGGCGAAAATAATCGGACACAGCTCGGTACGATCGGGGAAGCACACGTGGATAATCAGGGGGGCGTGGCACACACGAGGATCGTACGCGCCGGGCATGACAGGTGTATTGGTATATTAATTATTAGTTTTGTCTAGAGTCTGGCCTTACACGTGCTGCTTCATTAATCAGGAGGGTGTGACGATTGTTTCTCCTGGAGCACAAGGCGGTGTCACTGCATGTACACTTTCTGTGCTCTCACCCCTGAACAACTTGTGCTAATTTTGCCACAGACCAGTTTAAAAGAGCTTAATTAGACAAAAAGTCAGATATCTGGGAGGTATAAATATTGACTGAGGCCGCAGGAAACTGCTTTGTTAGTCTGCCTTGATGTTCTCAAAACTAAACTGGTTTCTTGCGCATTTGGAGTTTCTCAGGTCTAATCTTGTGCTTCTCAAGTGGTCAGGTTGTGTCTTTAATGAAGAACATTGAATTCATTGTGTTTCTTCTGTTTACTTAAGCAAGCATTCAAAATTTCTGTTGGAAACTAAATAATTCACCAAGTACAAGGTGGTTTACAGGCATGAACTGAGCCATGCTTAGTTTTGCAAATGTCTGATTTCTGTTTTTAATTTCAAATTTCTGTTTTTATATCTCATTACAGACAATACTATTGTTCATATTTAAAAATGTGCTCATTTAAAAAAAATCACATTCCAAACAGCCATTAAAAAACACATTACGACAAACAAAAACATAAAATGTGCACTCTAATTTGGCTGATGAAAATAATGTCTAAATATATGCATTGAAGCTAATTGTTTCTGTATTTGTAAAGCAACAGGCTACAGATGTTATTTCACTTACAGTACCAATTAAGTTCTATATATACAGTACTGTGTAAAATCAAGGAAAATGTTTAAAGCTATTTGTCTCAGTAGTAATTTTAAGTATATTTCTCGGGGAGAAAAAAAAGCAAAATTTAACGTGAAAATTAACAGTAACGTATTGAAAACTAAAGAATTTATTTCTTTAGATATGTCTACTTTTCTTCAATATGTTACTGATATCTTGTAGAAGTTCCCTACCCTCCTCAGGGGCACAGAGGAGTTTCTTCACCAAAACTCAATTACTTGATTTAATCGGAGAAATAACTCAATCAAGTATTAATTAGCCAAACGAGGCAATTGAATAGTCAAATACATGGAGGTTTTGAATGGTAAGTGCAAATACTGAGGTGATAAAAAGATCATTTAAACATCATTTTCTTTGACTGCCTAAGACTAGCAAAGTGTGTATTAGATACATATGTCAATCTTAATAGCTTAAAAAATTATTAAAATAAAGAGAGCGTTGTCTCAGCAGATCCAGCCAACAGCAGTACATCAGGCTGATTCTCTTTTCTAGTGGCTGCTTCTACCTCTAAGCAAAAACAAACGCAGGAGGATGACTTTAGCAGTATTTTTAGCCTGGGACCGCATAGTCATTTTTGCCACATATCTATAAAAAGAAGTTGTTCGCATTTTGTGAAAATGTATGGTCTCATGATTGCATTTGTGCATTTCTTCCATGTCAAACCGATCTTAGTATTTGGTGCATTTCCAGAACACCCCGATAATGACTGGCTGCATCTGAACCTGAGAGTGAAGCAGCCTTGCTTGTCTTTAAAAATTCAGCTAGATGATGAACTTAGAGGTTAGATGATGAACTCTACTGGTTAGAGTAAGGATTTGTGGTGCTGCTGGCTTTTACATATCTGGGCAAATGCTACAGCTGAATTCATTTAAACTTCCTTCCCTGTTGAGCTTAAAACCAAAAACTGACAAATGCATACATTAATCTTCTTCACACACCGGTCACTAATCTTTGCTGTACAACTTGTTGGGCTACTGTAGTTACTGCATTAATTATTGAAGTGAGATCTGCTCTTATAGAGCTATATTTTGGCTGCATTTCCCAATAGCATATAGTGGGGGTTCTTGGTACCTTTGAATAGAGGTGGACATTATAGGTCCAGAAAGTAAAGATCCAAGATTTTGTTTCAGCCAGCCAACTGTGTACTCTGTGACTGTGACTCTATACTCAACTGGGTGGTTGAAACAAAACCTTGGTCTGGATTTTTACTTTCTGGACCTGTAATGTCCACCTCTGCCCTTGAGTAAGTGTGTACAGTTAAATGGTAGCATCACGGATTCCCGCTTTAAAGCAAAGTTAATATACAGTACTGTGTCAAGGCTGTTGATATCACAATGATAATATTGTAATATCTTCCAGGCGTGTCGCTTATGAATTCTAGCTGCAGCTCCAGACTGTGATTCTGACCTCAGGGGCATCTGTTAACACTGATTGTGCTTTGATGGATGGGTCAGTCAGCGATATCACTTGCCATTTAATCACTTACTGTCCACTTGTGGTGACTGGTTACTCTGTGACTGCAAATGTAAATGGGGAATTTTACCTGGTGTGCTATTGAATAATGATGTTGATCTGTGATGAAAAGGTTCAAATCCCAGGCAGAGTGCTGCCGGTGGACCCTGGAAATCTCCGTCTGAGGAAAAAAAAAGCAAGCTGAAAAGTAATTCAAATAAGTAAACTGTTAATTTATCCTATTAAAGCATAGTTTTCGTAATTTCAGAGGCTAACATTTATAATCAGTGGTTATGAAGTATGAATATAGCACTATAACAAATAGCCAAAGGGTCTGGTTTGGAGCATGTTTCCAGCTATGCATGGATTAATATTGATGTTTTTGTTCAATTATGCATGTCAAAGTGCAGAGGAGTGCTTATGTAATTGTCCTTGGCCAATGAGAGAGGTCAGTTCCCAATCAATATGTTATACTTTATGATCAGTCCATCTGAACCAAGGCCCCTCTTAAAGAGAGAGCATGACAAATTAATCTGAAAACCAAAATGTCTGCCTCAGACTGCCCAAGCCTTATATTGGACTTGTCCGAAGTGCTGAGCAAAAGACTGTGAAAAGACTCAGAAAGTCCTGACAGTGTCAAAGCAACTATGGAACCTGTCTTAGTTTCATGCAGCTGTCTATGTGTTTGCTGTCCCAGCCTTCTATCAATTTAATTTGGAGACATCCTACCACAGTGCAGAATGCGCATTTCCTTTATGTGTTGCAGCATTAACTTTAAATAAGCCCCCCTCATAGCATCTGACAGGAAATGAGCTGCATCACGTGTGGGTGTACAGGAGCATGTTTGCTTGCAGTGAATTGGTCACAGGTCACCCCATCTCTGCACACTCACAAGGTCCACAGATGACTCCGGAAGACTTGCGTCGGCATCAGAGGCTGTGTGACTGGCGCTGGCTCTACAATCTACGTCTGCTTTCTCGGGCAGTGAGCCAGACTCCCTGGCTGATGTGATACCATAGGAACATCTTTGATAAATAGATGCTTCTCACGGTCAATCTGGCAACTCCAATCATGCCATATCGATTGAGCAATAATTACGGCTTGTCATTGATTAGGCAGGGCTAGTCTTCCATGGTTCTTTTTTGTGCGTGGGGTTAGAGAGTGCAGGGTATTGACATGCTTGGTGTGACTGATTTGTAATGACAGAATTCACATTATGCTGTATTCAGCAGTGTTCAGGATTGCGGTTCAGGTGTGACATGGAGATTTATACTTCATATGAGCTTGTTTTGGGACAGTACGATAATTATTGATGATAATTATATTGTAGTCTGGCACAGTGTCTCTGTGGGTAGCACTGTAGTCTCACATCTGCAGGGTTGTGGGTTATATTCTCACCCACAGCTGTGTGTGTGGAGTTTGCATGTCCTTAGTGGGTGTACTTCTGACTCTACACTTACCAGTGTGTGTGTGTGTGTGTGTGTGTGTTTTCAGTCCCCACTGGGAGAAATTTTATTTTATAAAAATTTGTGATTGCAATTAAAAGACTAAAAATGCCAAAAGACTTGTATATTTGTTTGGTAACTTATATGGTTAGGCCTGGGTAGGGGTTGAGGTTGTCATTACTGGGATTAGGGTTTTGCCCATAGAAATGACCCCTGCTTTTTGTCCTGTAATTTACGCTCACTGCGACCCTATACTGGAAAAGTGTTTACCAGTGTTGAATAGAATCATAAAGCGCTTTACTCTTTCACCGATACTTACTGCTGCTGATTAGGGGGCAGCAGGTGCAGCCTTGTACATCTAATATTTCCTGTGAATCGTTCGGCTGTCCACATGTAATGTGACGTTGACAGTGAGACATTATTGTCACATTACACTTGAGCAGCATTTCTAAAGAACTTTGGAATATAATAGTGTGAGAATGTGATATACTTTTTGCACTGTAACAGGTAGTTTGTTTCTCAGCCTCGTTAGAGACGTCGAATCGGTTAAATTGTGTAGAGTTTGTTGCACTAGAGAATAAAAAAAAATGAGGTGACAATTGGAAGGTCAGACCTTATAATTATATATTCTAGTTTGTGCTGGCCGCCTGGGGAATTACATTAATTTATCAATCTATAATCGGGTGACCGAAAAATAAAAGCCTGGTCTGGCACAGAAAAGCTGAAGATTAACGTCCCATGAGAACTTGTGTCGGTCTCCCAGAAAAAGTGCTTAGCCTGAAAGTCTTATATAACATTTGTCTTGCCGTTTTTCGTTGACAAGCTTTACTAAGTAAATGGATAAATACCGTAAGTTAACCAAAATGTCGAGGGTTTGGTGATCTCAGTGGGGCAGTATTCTGGAGTGACGTATTTTGCTTTTAAGTCCCCTGTCACCTAACCCACTTTCAAAGAGCAGCTGGCACTTAACGACCTATAATTAGCGCTGCCGGGGTGCTGGAAAATTTAGGGAGATGGAGCCGGAGGCGGCGTAAGTGCAGCCTGTCTCTCGCGATCCAGTAAACCGGAATACTGTATATATAGGGCAATCTGCAGCGCGCTGATGAACCGCGTTCGCCGGGCGGGAAGTCAATGGGGAGAAGCACACTGCAGCAGCGTTCATTCATACGCCTCACGGGCACGGAGCGCTGCAGTGTCGCAGTGAGACTCCCCTCTACCTGGCAAGGAGACTGCGGTACGGGCGGCGTCGCCCGTCCGGCGTAACGGCTCAAAGGCTCGCAACCTGGCCGCTGAAAGCAGCTAGTGCAGGAGCTTCCTGTCGGAGAAATAATAATTAACTTTTGGAAACGATAGTTTACGTCGTCGAAGTGAGACATAATTTGGAAAACAATGTTAGATAGAGGGGGCGGCATGGTGGTGCAGTGGTTAGCACTGTTGCCTCACACCTCTGGGACCCGGGTTTGCTAAACTGCCCATAGGTGTGCATGTGTGAGTGAATGGTGCGTGAGTGTGCCCTGCGATGGGCTGGCCCCCCATCCTGGGTTGTTCCCTGCCTCGTGCCCATTGCTTCCGGGATAGGCTCCGGACCCCCCGCGACCCAGTAGGATAAGCGGTTTGGAAATGGATGGATGTTGGTTATACAACAACCTAAATGTAAATGAATTTTAATACTAATTCATAGAAACATGTTTTTTTTTTTTTAAAAAAAAAAAAAACATTCTTTAACATATTTTATTCATGAGAACACGTTACTGCCACAGTAAAGGGTAAAACTTGGAAAAAGAAAATACCGTGATATACTGTGAAAAAATACAGTGATACAATAGTACGTAGTCCTATTCCAGAATTACACTTAATTGCACTTGGTCCTATGCCTCTCCATCTGTAATACTGTCATTTTAAATTTTAACTTTTTAACATATTTTTTTTGTGGTAACAGGGTTGAGACAATGAGCTTGCCCTCCTCTGTCTGATTTTACTTGACTCAAAGAAAATTTGTTAAAAGAAGAGAGCTCTTGTCTTTTCACAACCAACTTAAATAAAGGTAGAAGATACAGTACAAATTCCCGGAAACTATGCAACTTTTGAAACAGTCCCCTATCTCTTTGGGTTGTTTTCATGAAAATTACTAAATTGTTGTTTAACAACATTTTTCACATACTACACATGAAAATCATGAGTAGTAAAAGGATGGTTGAGGCTTCATACAAGTTTAAGTTTGTATATGGTAATTTGACTTTTTTGGCCTCAAAAACTTATACTGAGGAACAGGCTGGTTTTACATTTTTTGCAAGTTGCTTCTCACAAAGTTTAAATTGCTTTAAAAACAACAAAAAAATAATGTTTTTATGCAAAAAGACATTTCAGGAAAATGCAATTAGAAAATATTTGATGTTTATTGAGGTTTACGGAGAAGTGTTTTTTCTGTGGGACAAAACAGTTTTTGTAGGTTCTTTTGGGTAGAAGCATAATGTGTCACAAAAACATTCTGCTATTAAAAGTCAGACAAGACTGTCTTGGAATTTTGAATGATGAGCTAGAAATAGAACGCAACATTTTTATAAGCATGGTGAACTTATGGTTAGAAATGTTTCCACAGTCTGTTAAATGGTGTTTTAAGACTATGAACTCAATATTTTGCTCAGTTTTGCACAACTCAAGCTAGTAAGATAATCCTATGAAGGGGTAAGAAATCTCTCTAGGTCTCTCTCTAATGTCACAATGTCCTGCAAGCAGCAGGAAATGATGCAAAAGTCTGTTCTGGGTGTAGCAGTTGATGGAGGTTCACAGATTGCTGTGATGCGGTCTCACTTCTTCTTTCGATCCCGTTTATAGACTCAGCTCAACATACTACCTTCTGTAGCAATGCTGAATTTACCATAATATTGATTAAATTTCACAGCTCAAAGGCAACATTGGAACGCAGCCAAAAATGCTGGCTTGAACTATTTCATCATGAGGCCATGGAGCTGACTTTGCGTTTGATGCTCTGGAGCATGTTATTTGTCAATGAGGAGCAGCCCGAATTTTATCTACCAGTGAAGCATTTCATGGCTAAGCACTGGGTTGCTTAGCCAGCTACAGATCTCAGTGTCTAACACGTATTCAGCTGTGGTGAGGTGTCATTTGAACTAAATCACTGCTTTACGTTTCAACGTTAATCTTAAGAAGATTGCCTTCTATTTGTAGCACATCTGTAAACAAAGCAGGAACCTAGAAATTATAGCTTCTCTGAATATCTAAAGAGGTAAGAGATGATTTGCAAAATCCCCACTAATATATTCTATGCAGTAAAAAATAACATTAATAAATTAGCAGTAAATAATATGTCTTTCATTTTCGATTTTTATCCATAGCTAGAAGGAAAATACATACTGAATTCACTTGTTTCAGAAATTGTCAAGACCAAATTTATGTCCATAAAAAAGTCTTTTTAAAACCCCTGCTCTGCCATCTCAGATGAATATACACCGTTGGATTGTTGACAGTATAAACAAGCATATTAAGAATAATCTGAACTTTGTGTTCTTGTTAATTAATAATTCACCATGAATGTGGTACCGACGTTTCAGTACAAGGCCTTCATCAGTATGTGCTTGTCAAGTATTTTGTTTAGACCTCCTAATTTTGACTAAAATAAATTATGAAAATGTCCAGTTAAATTATCAAGGTTATAAACCATAAAATCATAGTGTTCCTGTGATGACTGATGACAGCATTCCGCTTCCCGTCCCAGAACTCAATGAACCTGCCACCAGACAAGGTGAAGCTCCTTTGCCAGTATGACAACGAAAAGAAGTGGGAACTCGTCTGCGACCAGGTGAGGAGCAGAAGATGTCCGTGGGAAATGGGACTGAGTTCAAACAGCAGTTTGCGGAGCCGCCTGTAATCGATATGTGAGGAATGTGACGCACCATGCCCACGTTGCCAACGTGTACATCCTGGTGCAAGCTCCCTTGTGGCTGCCACGAGGCCTGCCTCATGCTGTGTGCCTCATAAATATTTTAAATTGCCATGGTAACTGCAGTAAGCCAGCTGACTACCTGTGGCACAGACAGTAGTGTCACATATGCACTGTCACCGTGGAAACACATGCGGGCAATATTTTGGCTACTGTTCCCTCAACTTTAGCTCTCAAGAAGATGACTGCATTAGCACACGGCTGAATATTTATAACTGCAGAGGGACTGTGAGGCTTGCTATTATGTCTGACCTCATGCATCGGTCATTTCCGAGATGGGCTGAATAGCTAAATAAACAAAAGTGAGGAATAAGCACATATGTTTAGTCCCGTATGAGTGAATAGCTTACCACTTCATTGCTGACACATCAACGTAGAAAAAAAATCAGTTTTCAACACATAATAATAATAAATTGACAAACACAATGTCTCCATGAAATGGCAATACTGCTTCAGCTGACTACACGTTTCTGGTCATCTGCCATCGGCAACAGGAACGTTTCCAGGTGAAAAACCCCCCCTCGACATACCTGCTAAAACTGAAAAGCTACCTGGACCAAGGAGTCACTCGGAAGGTAGGTCCCCCTCCTTGCTCATCAGCTATGGGAAACTTCCCCCATGTTAAAGACTACCATTCTGAATATGCTCTGGGTTTCAAAAGCTGTTTCAATACCTCGAATGATCCAGAACATACTGACTGAAAAAAAACACGTAATGGACTCATAATAGAGATTTCGCTCTGGAAGTTAATTAGAGTTGATGTTAGTCTCTGGTCTGACAGTTTTAAAATAACTCTCCCACAAATTGGTCTCCTGAGTGTTTTCTAGACTGGCTTTGGGTAGAGACCAATAAACTCTATTGTGCTATTTTTAGTTAAGCTTACGTGCTTAAATAATAGCAGATTGTGGTGATGTATATCAACAAGTAAACAGAAGAGCAAATTTCCAATACTTACTCAGTCTGTTTGTTGTTTTTGAGATAAGATCACCAATGACCTAAAGTCACTCTTCTTCATTATATGTTAAAGTATTGTAATCCAACAAAGAATTTTCATAAAATTTGCAAAATTCACTAAGTTAATATACATTTTCTCAAAAAATGTATCCCTTAGACTGAGTGAGTTTTGGAAATTTGCATTCCAACTGTGTCATGAATAATTCTAAGGAAACTGTTGGGTTATAAGTGAACAGTAGTAGGTCTAAGGTTGCCACCACCGTTGTAGTTCTCAACGGTGGTGGCAACCTTAGACCTACTACTGTACCATAACCAACATAACCAACCTTAAAGAAAATATTCAGTTGCAAACCATATTTTGTAAGAATGTCTTTCATGCAGTAATATCAAGCTAATCTCCAGCTAATCAAAATCCTGATTGCGATTTTTTTTAGCTGGTTAATATGGAGAGTAACAGATATGACTATAATACTATTACTTGATTTAAAAAAAAAAAAAAACTTTTTGTATAATTAGTACTGATTGTAATAAACTTCCTTATTTCCTTTGAAACCATATCTCTTGACTTGTACTTCTGTAAATTTCCTTTAGAACTTTAAAAAAGAAAATGTTCTGACAGTCCAAATAACTCACATCTGTTCTGTCAGTTTAAAAGACGTGCCCAGGAGTCCACTCAAGTCCTGAGGGAGCTGGAGATTTCTCTGCGGACCAATCACATCGGGTGAGGACCTCCTGAAACACTCAATGCATCAGATTGCTTCCTTGCACCAATGAGATGATTTTTAAGTTGGTTGTCCATGTTCCAATCTCACAGCTATTGGCTTCTACAGATTAACTCAAACCTCAGTGGAGACTAGAACCACAGAGGAATACTGAATATCACATCATGCATACAAAGAAAACATGTTGCATGTTAGTTTATTCTGATAAATCATTCCTGACCATGTATGATGTCTTACCGTGAATCCTCTCTCCCTTAGCTGGGCCAAGGAGTTTCTCAATGAAGAAAACAGAGGTCTGGATGTGTTAGTGGATTACCTGTCCTGCGCCCAGTCTGCTGTCACGTAAGTACTGGTCTCAGCAGGGTTAACCTCATGCAGGGTCATGCCATGTTTTAACTATCGTACACACCAGCATGACTAAACGGGTGTGAGCGGCAATAGGGGCCTTGTCAAGCAGAATGTGACGGTCTAGCAGTTTCCACCACTGTGTCATCATGCTGCAGGCATGACATGGACAGTGCAGATAATGGGATTCTCCCAGGGGACAGAGGAGAAAAAATGACAGAGGTGTTATCCAAGAGCGCCACCAGCTCACCCACCCACAGCGCCCCCAAGGCCACGCGTACTCTGGCCATCCGGTGAGTGTTCCCCCCACCCTGCCGTGATGCCTGCCTGGTTCCCGTGAGGAGAATCGGAAGGCTACAGAGTATGTTTTCCTACTGAGTAAAGGCTGCAGAGAGGTTACTGTACCTTGCTCAGTCTTGACTCTCTAGCAGGCGTCTGTATGCTGCACTGCCTTGGAATGTTACTATGATGGAGAGGTCTGGTCGCTTCATTTCACCATGGCACCTAGGGCCCGAGCAAACTGACAGTTTCCTACTATACCGCTTATTCAAAGTATTTTAAGGAAGCAAAAATTCAGATAACTGGTAATATGTAATTGATGAAGTTGAATTGAAGTTCAAAAGTTAAACAGACAGCCAAGTTTCCCCAAAATGTAATACATTTTCAGGTCCCCACAAAGGCCTGTGAATGCAGTCAAAATACTAAATACTAATACTAAACTACTAAATATTAATAGTAAATTTTCTATGGTTACTTATGGTTAAGGTTAGGGCTGGGTAGGGGTTAAGGTTATCATATTGGGATTAGGGTTTTTCCCCATAGAAATGAATGAACGGTCCCCATTTAGATAGGTATGCGCGTGTGTGCCTGCATGCATGCCTCTCTGTGTGTGTGTGTGTGTGTGTGTGTGTGTGTGTGTGTGTGTGTGTGTGTGTGTGTGTGTGTGCGTGTGCGTGTGCGTGTGCGTGCATGCCCTCGCGCTGGTGCTCAGGTATATGTTGGGAATCTGAGTAGAGAACCTGCTGCTCTTTGTATAGACATTGGTGCACAAATAATGTAGATGCTCCGCATTCCTTTAGGACCGAAACCTGCTGCAAAGATATTTAAACTATGTGAGGCCTTCATAGATTTTTATTTGGATCAGCATTTCTGAGACAGAGAGTTGACGTTGAAGCCTGGTACTGGCAGTAAAAGAGATCTTATCTGAGGATCCACGTGGCCTGATAAGACCTTTAAAACAGTGTAAATCAAATAGAATCTTAAGAAAATAATAAGAAATTGATACACTTACATTTATGGCCATATGGGTTATTTGCCCATGTTACACTAAACTCACTCACTAATCTGTCTCTGTGGCCCCATCTGTCTTTCTTTCCCTCTGTCTTCCTCTATATCTCCATCTTTTTGGCAGCTTCAACTCCCTGCACAGCAGGAGGACCCTGAGGAGCTCACGCATCATCAGCCAGAAGGATGACGTCCATGTCTGCATCATGTGCTTGCGTGCTATAATGAATTATCAGGTACTGTGGGCCGTGCCTTCCGCTTGACCTATAACGCTTTGTGTGGCCACCAGATGCTTATTGTACCTGATCCATCGATCACTGATATTCTCTTTATTTGTTTGGGTTAGTTGAACCTCTATCTTCAGATAAATTCACTCTGCAATTGCCAGGAATTATTGACTAATCATTTCTCTCTTCCAACAATGAATGCTGTAATTCATTCAACAAGCCCAAATGAACAAGAAATATCTGTATGTTCTATGTTCCTGTCAAGAAGCACAAATGTTGTTTAATATGATATGGATCTTCAAGTGACACGCCTGATTTAATGTGATTCGAATCACACAATTTGTCTTATGAACAGTTCACTCAATAGCAGCTGGCATGCTAACCAGGCTGGACAGTGGGTAGCTGGGACCAGTTTTGAGAGACTCTCCCTCTCCCTCTCTTTTTTGGTTTATCTTGATTCCCTGAACAAGTAAACAGTTTGCCAACAAATCAGTAACTCTGGCTGTGCTTTGCCAAGGCTAAAGAAACACAATCTCACACTCCTGACATTAGTGTCAGATACTGAATAACACTGAAGTGCTCTGCTTGTAATTTTTAAGGGTATAACTAAGATTGAGTGCCCATGTGGGAATTGAACTTTCGCTATACTGATGGAAGAGTAGAGTCTGTTATCTGTGAACATAAAGCCTTTCTGACAGCACAGGGATCTCTCCACAGTCTGGCTTCAACCTGGTGATGACCCACCCGCGGTGCGTCAACGAGATCACACTCAGCCTCAACAACAGGAGTCCAAGGTGAGGCGAAGCGCATGCTCCTGCCAGAGGAAACCCCTTGGTGCTTCCCCAGATCGCCCTCTTCTCTGCTCTCTGTGTGCCCTCATTTCCTCTACTGGAGGAATTTTCTATGGTACGTTTCTGTATTTTACAGAGTTTTGTGGAGAATGATTTCAGATAGTAAGGCTCCAAGGCCTCTTGGTCAAAACTGGGGTGATCTGATACCTTTATCTGGCTCTACCATTCTCTTCCGCCTGTCTACAGCCAACTTTCTGTTCCTCCTGCTTCAGCAGTATGACACTCTCTTCCCTTTTTCATTAGGGAAATCCCCTAACTCCTGGATTCTCAGTTTTCGTCTCGCTGCAGTGTCTCGTCATTAACATTACTGGGAGCACATTTTCCGCCTCCCTTGACCAGCTACAGTGTGATTGATCTCATGCGCCCTGCAGGACGAAGGCTCTTGTGCTCGAGTTGCTGGCTGCGGTGTGCCTCGTGAGGGGAGGGCACGACATCATCCTCAGAGCCTTCGATAACTTCAAAGAGGTCAGGAAGCTTCTCATTCACCTCACAGCCCAGTCTGGGCCCCTCCTCTAAGCCCTGCACCCTTTTCCAGGGAGTAGGGTGCTGGGAACTGGATTCCTCAAATCACTGCACCCCCTTTGAGACATTGATGCAATCCACCCATTGTAAGCACTATGGTTTACTGTTCATAGCTTCTCTCCTTGCATCACCTGCTCTGTCACCATTCTTGCTTGCTTGTATTTTCAGAGTAGGCTTGTCCCCTTCCCCTTTTTCTGTGGTTCCACATGGACAACGGAAGACGCATTTCTACATCTAGCGGCTGCTCCGGCTGTCCAGACAGCTGCTCCTAAGCTACAAACCGCGCAGCACTCAAAAATGCGCCACATGCTGAACTTGACATCTGATCACACTTTTGAGTTATCTCCACCATGGTTCCACTGGGAACTCCTGCTAGCCGGAAATGCTATAAATTAATCACGTCCGGAATGATCATGGAAGCCGGAACTTGTACGCCTTTCCATGTACACATACTGCAGCTACCTAAAAACCTGTTGCCTCTTTTGACAGACAAAACATTTTGTCTTGACGTGTCATGACATTTCCTAATGCTGGAAGGAAACTTAATGTAGGGTTTATTTCATTCATTCTTAAATTACCCCCCCCCAAAGCCTCCAGTTAGCTGTCAGCCCTGGACCATCAAACTGCAGTCAGTAGCAGATGATGCCCTATAGGCATTAGGGCTGCATGGTTGAGGCAGCCTCACAGCCAGCATTGGTGCTGCCTCCACCCTCAGCCAGCCGCCGTGGCTCAGCCAGGATTGCTGGCCGCACTGCACCAGGGCCGGGTCTCAAACCCAGCCGTTTCTGCAGCAGTGGCAGCGGGTGGGGCCTAGTCAGCGTGGCGTGTATGGCGTCTGTTTCTCGCTGCGGCACCTTGTGGGTATTGTTTGGGTACTGGCTGGCGGGTGGAAACGCTGCATTATTTAGAATGTGATGTTGTTGCATGGATGCGGCAGGGCAGACATTTCTGTATAGATGGATGTGGGGGTGTTTCCTGTGCTGTGTTAAACACTGAGACTTAATTAGGATCTTGTGAAGGCGATTTCATCCCCTTACTCATCTCCCACTGTCACTAATATAACTATTCATCCCGCTGCATGCCAATGACATACACTGTAACGTGATTGTGTGTAAATACATGCAAACCATATATTAATTCAATCCCATCAGTTTCTCGGTCAGGCTTGGTATGGGGATGATATCAAGGAATTCTGATATTTCCCAGGATCTTCCAGGTTCCATCTTAAAACTGTTACAGATGGAATTAGATAGTTTGTGTTGCAGCTTTACAAAATGAAAAACAGCATTGGAATCAAAATTTCATGACCCATGAGTGCGCATTAAGCGTTTGGAATTTCATAAGCAGTTGTACCTGGGATTTGCTGCCACCTTGTGACCACCTTGGCAATTGCATGCCGGTTTCGTATCTTTTTCAGGTATGCGGTGAGAAGAACCGCTTCGAGAAGCTGATGGAGTATTTCACAAATGAAGACAGCAACATAGACTTCATGGTAAGAAATGTAGAGCCAGTCAATTTTTAAGGAGGCAAACATTAACAAAAGGCGCAACATTAAGGACCAGTGGTTAAAATGACAGGCATCACTTAAATTACAGGAATATTGTAAGACCTGGTCTTGTGAAACAGATATATGTGTTAGAGGGATGGGAGGAAAGGGTAGGGAGAAGCAGAGGAATGAAAACAAAGCCAGCACAAGGGAAAGGGGGAAGAGCAAGAGCTGGTTGTTAGGGCTTGGGCATCTTCCCCAGGGGTCAAGGGACAGAAGTTCACAGGTAATCACTGGGGGTATGATATGGCTGGACTGAAAGAGCATGATCACCACTTGGTTCACCCCGCCAAGGGGTGTCCACTCCCACACACAATGCCGCAGTAATTGTAAGTGCCTTCCCCCCGTTCCCATACAGGTTGCATGTATGCAGTTCATCAACATTGTTGTTCACTCAGTGGAGAACATGAACTTCCGTGTGCACCTGCAGTATGAGTTCACCAACCATGGCTTGGATGAGTACCTGGAGGTGAGCACCCGTAACAACCTCTATCCCAACTGTGGGATTATAGACGCTGTAGAAGAATGTGACACCATGTCCTTTGAATCCACAGAGTACTTCTGCAGATGAGTAAGACATTTTCATGTCCCTGATATGTCATGAGGATCTACCTGTGTGTTTATCTCTCTGTCCCCAACCAGAAGCTAAAGTTCACAGAGAGTGACAAGCTGCTGGTGCAGATCCAGGCCTACTTGGACAACGTGTTTGACGTGGGAGCACTGCTGGAGGACGCCGAATCCAAGAACACTCTGCTGGAGCACATGGAGGAACTTCAGGATGTCAATGCCCAGGTGACATAGATAGATTCATGTGTGCGCAGGCGTGTAGAGATCCTGAGGTCTGTCATGTTGCGTTTCATAGGATCTTCAAGCCTGACTGATTGTATAAGACTTCCTACATTCTAGCTCAGCACCAGGCTGCAAGAGAATGAGGTGGAGGCCATGGAAAAAGTGGCAGAGCTTGAGAAGCAGCTCATCCAGTCTACCAAGGAGGTAGAGATGCTAAAGGTAAAGGCTGAGCTCAGCAGGTTTCAGCATGCATAATTCTTCTTAATCATGTTAGCATGTTAATAGTACATGATCTAGGACAGGCAGTGTTTCATCAAAAGATGGCTCACAGTGTCATTGAATATATACGATACACCAGTAGGTCTGTTGTTTGTGATTTATAGGAAAGTCTCCGCGAGTCGTGTACGCAGGTTACATTCCTGCAGCAACGTGAACGTGAGAAAGAGCTCGACCGGGAGAGGGAGAAGGACCGCGAAAGGGACCACAAGCAATCCTCCCAGATCTCCTCAGATCTGGAGATGAAGGTCCAGGAGCTGCAGGACAAAGGGCTGATCCGCTTGGAGCGCTCAGCCTCCGGGAAGCTGGACATCCACTTGGTGCCTGTCACCGTAATTCAGTCTGCTCCTGAGCCTGCCTCTCCCACTGGCCAGGCTCCGCCCATCACTGAAACAGGTCAGCCACCAACTGCATTCATTGTTCAGATTGTTTTATGAGGTCCTGTACACAGTTTGAAATAATTAACACCACAGACAGTTGCGTGCATTATTTAAGACAAACAACAAAAATACTTGTACAAATGTCATTGTTTTTATTGGGCATCAGTCAGCGTCTATTAATCATATTAATTATACCAAATGTAAAAATATTCTGCCTTGTTTTTGTTTTCTACAGATTCACCAGCACCCATGAACCTGACTGGCGGTCTAGCAGCCCCACCTCCTCCCCCACCGCCTCCCCTTCCTGGAGCAGAAGGACTCCATGTGCAGGGTCCTACTCCACCTCCTGCACCCCCCCTGCCGAACTCAAGCATCCCACCACCGCCCCCACCTCCACCACTGGGTAGCCCTCCGCCACCTCCACCTGGATCTGGCCCGCCACCTCCGGGAGGTCTTCCTAGCACTCCAGGTAGGTGCGGCATTATTTCCTTTCGGTGATGTTCTAACTCATACACAGTCTGATGTAAGCATCAGAATAAAGCTGACGTTAGATACCTTTAGTGTCTGTTCTCCCTCGCAACCTTCACAGGAACTAAGTGTAAGAAGACCATCCAAACTAAGTACCGCATGCCTCTGCTAAACTGGCAGGCCCTCAAGCCCACCCAGGTGGCCGGTACCGTCTTCAACGAGCTGGATGACGAGAAGGTGCTTGGGGTAAGGCTCCTTCTCTCACTGCCTTCAACAGCCATCTTCTAACTGCCATCATTGCTATACCTTGTTCTGGAATATGGTAGCTTGACTCTATCTCTCCCGTGCATCTACTTGCCTGTGGTAGGAGCTGGACATGTATATTTTTGAAGAGCAGTTTAAGACCAAGGCCCAGGGTTCCCCAGCGGAGCTGAGCACCCTGAAGATGAAGGTGTCCCAGAAGGCTCCCAACAAGGTGTCTCTCATTGAGCCGAACCGGGCCAAGAACCTTGCCATCACCCTGCGCAAAGGGGGCATGAGCGCCGGGGAGATCTGCACCGCCATAGAAACGTACGGTCACCATGTTTCCGCTAGCTACTTGCTGGCATCTCATTTATTGTACTCAGCTGTGAAACTTAACAATGCTCCTTATTAGGGTCAGCTCCCCAATTCATTTATGAATGAGAGACTCTGCTATTAGAAATAGTAATTAAAATAACTAAAGAATAATGGCCTTTCCTATCTAAGGCTCATTTGTACTTTGAACGGCAAAGGGAATGTTGCCAAAACTGGTGACTACTTTGTCAGTTCACTCTTGCACATTCTCTCTAACCACCGTCGCCTTGTTCATCTCCCATCTCCAAACCTCCATCGCCTTGCTTACTGTACCTCATCTTCTTTTATGTCTCTTTCTTCAGGTACAACCAGCAGTCTCTGAGTCTGGACTTCCTGGAGCTGCTGGAGCGTTTTATCCCGTCGGCGTACGAGATGAAGCTGATCCAGAACTATGAGCGGGAGGGCCGGCCGCTGGATGAGTTGTCGGAGGAAGATCGCTTCATGATGCACTTTGGGAAGATCCCTCGGCTGGCCCAGCGCATCAGCACCCTGACCTTCATGGGCAACTTTGTGGAGAGCGTGCAGCTGCTGCAGCCGGTCAGCCTGGTTTCTGTAGTTCACCTTCTGCTTAATTACATTCCTTTGGGTCGCTAGCAGAGATCCAGCATAACACCATTAGAAGTGCAACAACAGGTAGCATGTAGGTTAAAATAACACGCACTTCCCACAATGTAAGTACTGATACACATTTGTTATATCTTAAAGAAGAGATGGCAGTAAATTATCCAGGGGCAAAAGTTAACCCTGTAAGTTGTAGGTAACTTCCAGAATGGGTGAAACACTTCATTAAACATTTCAGCTCATTTCAGCAGTTGTAGGAGATTCCGCTTTCTGCCATTGTTGAGGAAATGTCATGTGAAACAATAGCATTATGTTCTACATATGGTAGCTTGAGATGCCTCAGCATCTTACTCAGGCTGACATTTTTTAAAGTTTGGCGCAATGATAGAGGTTATAATGGCTGAAGCAGACATTATGATTATTAGTTCTGTGTGAAAGCTAATGGTGTTATGCTCCAGGCCCCTCTTTATATATTGGAATGTCCACTGTTGAAGAGGGATGTTTTTTTTTCTCAGTTACATTTCATCCCATTGATGATCTGTCACATTTAATGTGGGAAATGTGTGCGTATTAAAATGAATGGATGGAATAATGATCCAAATCTCTTTGCTTTCCTTTTGCGTTCCAGCAACTGAATGCTGTCATTGCCGCATCAATGTCTATTAAGTCTTCTGCTAAACTGAAGAAAATACTGGAGGTAAGACACGTCCTCTGATGGGGACTTTGCTGGACTCAGACATCTCATTGTCTTCCTGCTGAGATTACTTGTGATTCTTATTCCCTCAGATCATCTTGGCTTTTGGGAACTATATGAACAGCAGCAAGAGAGGAGCTGCCTACGGCTTCCGGCTGCAGAGCCTGGACCTGGTGAGACGCCCAAAATGTGCTGATGTGCAGCCATCGCCACGTCGCTGCTGCTTTCCAGTTACTCCTGCTGCCAGGGTTGTAACCTGGAGGTGCACTGAAGAATGTAACATGTACAGTTGTATGTTAAAGGCTGCCAGAGAAACTTATGTTAAATGCTATTTATCTAGGCAGCAAGTTTATATTTTCTCAGAAGAAAACACAATTTAACACTGGAATACATGCAAATGCATGGTGACACAATAAGAATTCACTTTGTTTTCATAAAAGTTAGATAAATTGTTCAATGGCTAGAAGAACGCAGCTTTGATTCCTAAACACCAGCCATTCCATATATTTCTTAAATTTCACCACCAGCTTCATGACGCGTTGATTAGCCATTGATGCATTGAATATTAACACCAAAAGCTGGGATAATCTGAGATGTCTAAGCTTTTGACAAGCACCATAGTTTTACCAACATAATTTAGAGATATTTTTAATTTCTGACGGGCACAGTAAGGGTCTGGATTCACTGGTGGACCACTGCTTTACAGGGGCTCTAGAATACACAAAATTATGAATTTTATTGAATGAAGGGGGTCCAAGGTACTATTTTGTGAGGGGGCCGAGAGCTATCCACACCTCTGTTTGGTATGAAAGCTCATTGAAATCCAGCTGGGTCAGCAGACTAGACATTAACCATGTCATGTGCTGTATTGTGGGCTTTTCTCTGTGGATTATGAAAAAAATATACAATTTTGCTCTTTCCGAAGGTTATTTATCATTTCTGATGTATGGCGGTACAGTAACTGTGAACAATATGGATTTGAGCCGTATCCACCATATCAGGCTGGGAGTTGCGTGGTGGATGCATCAGGTTGGGCTGGTGTGGGCGTTTTCGGGGTCGCACTAAATCCCAATGTCCATCATCTGTCGTTCGCTTCAGCTTCTGGACACTAAATCCACAGACCGCAGCCAGACGTTGCTGCACTTCATCGTTAACATCATCCAGGAGAAGTACCCCGAGATGCAGTCCTTCTACTCTGAGCTGCACTTTGTGGACAGGGCTGCTCTGGGTAAACGTCCATCCACAACACACACACATGTACTATTATAATCATCTTATAATATATTTTTCTCCGTTCCAAAGTTTCACTCCTTTGTTTTTTAGTTTTAGCAGATGGCTGAGCCCATAACAGGGCTCCTCAAATCTGGACCTCGATTCCAAATCCAGGCCATGTTTTCAGTTCTCCCATAGTTTAATATTTAATACCAGGCTCACAGGCAAAGGAAGGCTGGAAAATCAGGCCCTTGAGGACTGTGATTTGAATAGCCCTGGCCTATAACTTAAATTATTTGGTAACACTTTACTTGAGGTGACACTAATGCAGTAGTACACTCTTACTTATTAATTAACCAGGTATTAATTAACCAGAAACTAAGTGTTCGTAAATGGCATCAGTATGTAACTCATCATTAATCAAAACAGTTCACGTACTTGATGCATTTACTATATTTGTTCATGATTTGTACTTAGTAACTGAGTAGTGACTGAGTTACTAAGTTTCTTGTATCCCCTCAAGTAAAGTGTTGCGAATCATTTTAATGGCTGAAATTTTATTTGTAAAGCTGGTTGCTATTGAAACTTTTGTCTATTGTAAGTCTCGGTCCTTATGCCTTTTGACTTTAGCCTTGATTTTGCTTTGCGACCTTTCCTACCTAATAACGCGTCGGTTTGGAAGTAGCAAGGCTGGTTTCACTCTCATAGTCTGATGATCACCTAATGTTGTAAAAAATCCAATAGTGGACCTGAATAGTGGAAAACTATCACTAGTATAACCGAGGGGCGGCGACCTGCACCTTGCGAGCCACGTGCGGCTCTTTGATCACGAGGCTGTGGCTCCTCTCAGAACAATAGAGGCATTTACATGCATATAGCATATTATGATAATACTTTCATAAATATAAATCATTTATTTATGGGTTAATATTATTATTTTTCATTTCGATATTTCTTCAGCTATATGTGAATGAGGCAGTTCGTTGCGTCAGTGATTTAAAACTGAGGGCCCCCAAAATTGTTTTTCTTGATTCTTTGTAGCTACATGAAGTTTTGTTTTTGTGTTAAATGCATATATAACGATATCGAATAAAAAAATTGTATCTCAAACCCTCTTCTCTATCCATTACGGCCCTTTGTAAATCTTGGGTCAGACATTTAGGATAAAATGGCTCTTTGCGTTAAAAGGTTGCCAACCTGTAGTATAACCCATAACTTTATTCATGGTTGTGACGCTTCTGGACTTTAAATCGAGTCATTCTTTGTTATATATATCTTGAATTATGAATCTGTCTTTGTACCAGTATCCCTGGACAGCATCCTCCAGGATGTACGCTCTTTGGAGAGGGGCATGGAGCTGACGCGCAAGGAGTTCATGATGCAAGACAACAGCCCAGTGCTCAAAGAGTTCCTGAAGAGCAACAGTGAGCTGCTAGATAAGCTGGTGGCAGACAGCAAGACTGCCCAGGTGAGCTCCTTGTAGCACGGTCTCCCAGGCTGACAGTCTCTGTTGGAGAAACCCCGCCCCTGCCAGGCTGACAGTCTCTGTTGGAGAAACCCCGCCCCTGCCAGGCTGACAGTCTCTGTTGGAGAAACCCCGCCCCTGCCACCAACATATGCTCTGATACTGGGCATTTCTGGGCTGCCCCAGGAGCCCGAAGGTCCATTTCCACCTCTGAGGATATGACTTAGAACCCTCAAGAAACACAAAGGCCAAAACAGTATCCCACAGAAGCAATGAGATAAACAAAAATCATGCTTTTTTTTGCTGTCAGCCCCTTTAAAAACCTTTCAAAAAAGAGTTGGCTCTGGTGTGGGAGAGTGACTGTTAGCACAGGGTCATCGTCCCTTAGACTGAACTAGGGCATCAATTGAATATTCTCTTTGGTTTGATTTCATAACAGCACTGGAAAGAATTTTGGATTTGCTAATGAAATGTAAAACTGTGCTTAAAAAAAATAAATCTGAAAAATATATATCCGTTAATAATTATCAGCGCTAGTCAAAATACAATGTGCATTTTATTAGGTTTTAATTTAATTTTAATAATGAATTATTCCTCAATATTTAATTTCCCTTAATTCACACAATGACTGATTAATTTTAATCAAGAATAATACTGTTTAAATTTTCAGG
Organism: Brienomyrus brachyistius; assembly: GCF_023856365.1. Taxonomy (NCBI): domain Eukaryota; kingdom Metazoa; phylum Chordata; class Actinopteri; order Osteoglossiformes; family Mormyridae; genus Brienomyrus; species Brienomyrus brachyistius. Next base: position 17,558,576 of record NC_064537.1, on the reverse strand, counting down.
GCACAAATTAATAAAACCAGGTTAAGGATTAAGAGAAAATGCTTCTGTTATCACATTCACATTGGGAGCCGTATGCTTCAAATACTGGGTTTAGTTTTAAGCACTTGAGCACCTCAGTGAAATGAGTCGCCCCCGTACATGATGTAGCAAAGCTTTGTCTCACACCGCGGAGGTCAATAATGTGTTAATGAGAGGCGGAAATCTTAGAAACTTCCTTGACTTCCATGGCCAGGCTTTGGTATCTAAGAGAGACTCTCCTTAAATTTAATGCTATGTAGGTCTGAATGTCCCCCCCCCCATGTTTGTGCAGGAAGCCTTCGTGTCGGTGGTGGAGTATTTTGGGGAAAACCCGAAGACCACACCCCCTTCCATGTTCTTCCCCGTCTTTGTGCGTTTCATCAAGGTGTATAAGGTAAGAGGTCGAAGTGTGCTGGACCAAACCACGGGTGATTCTTTGATGATGTTAAGGTGGGGAGGCCATACGGGCTATAATTCATGCAGAGGGGCCAACTAATTACAGTGGTACCTGTACCCACGAGTGTCTGAGGCCACGAGTAACTTGAGTCACGAGCATTTTTATTTAATAAAATCTCACTGTACCCACGAGCCATGTTTGGAGCCATGAGCAGTACCGCAAGCCCGCCCACCTCGTTATATCTATATGTATAAACAATGGGGAACAAGGGAAACTTGCCCACGCGAGTCAGCGGTAACTTTAGTTATAAAAAATATCTATTTAAAATATCTAAACGCAGTTCAGTTGGTGCTGATAGTTTCTTTCGATTGCTTCAGCTGGCTCATTCTAACAGCTGTTTTGTGTTGCCGCAACATGCCACCAGGGCCGTGCTATAATACGTATGTTTACATCAACTCTTGTAAATGTATGAATGTTTTTTTTTTTTTTTAAATAAATAAAATGCTTCCTAAAGGCGGCATGGTGGTGCAGTGGTTAGCACTGTTGCCTCATACCTCTGAGACCTGGGTTCGAGTCTCCGCCTGGGTCACATGTGTGTGGAGTTTGCATGTTCTCCCCATGTCGTCGTGGGGTTTCCTCTGGGTACTCCGGTTTCCCCCCACAGTCCAAAAACATGCTGAGGCTAATTGGACTTGCTAAATTGCCCATAGGTGTGCGTGTGAGAGTGAATAGTGTGTGAGTGTGCCCAGCGATGGGCTGGCCCCCCATCCTGGGTTGTTCCCTGCCTCGTGCCCATTGCTTCCGGGATAGGGTCCAGACCCCCCGCGTCCCAGTAGGATAAGCGGTTTGGAAAATGGATGGATGGATGGCTTTCTAAAGGTAAAACAGTCCTTATTGTAAGATATGTGCGTTACAATATGGGAAAGAGGTACGTGTCCTTCCCGCATAGGCTAACTGTTTGCCGTATCATAAGCACTGATAATTTGCCTTTTTTTCTACATTTTTATTAGTAACACGATTTACTGTAATATTTAGGCTTGTTTTTCAATGTTTTATTGTTAGCAACAATTTTTTATGCTCGCTGTACGCTACTTCGAGCAGCCTAGCCTACAGGACTTGGTCTCTTTCCTGTACGGCCATAGCGCAATTTTTGTGCATTTAAAGTGTCTAGTATGCCGAAAAATATGATATTCGCAATCAATACTACTTATATTGTCACTAAAAGCTCAATTATTGTGCCTATAAATGTTTTGTATGGGGTTATTTTGGGGCCGGAAAACCAATTAATCCCTTTCCCATTATTTCTTATGGGAGAAATAGTTTGTACCCACGAGAAATCGTACCCACAAGCTGTGTCTTCAAACCAATTACGCTCATGGGTACAGGTATCACTGTATATGTTTTGATTCGGTGATTGACAGACTGAGGATTCTCTGGGAGCCAATCAGCTTTGTGATTTAGGCAGCTATGGCCCCACCCATATATACAACCCTGGACACAATGCACCAGCAAGTGATTGTGCTGAAACTTAACTGTGTCACTTTTGTCAACCACAGCAAACACAGCAGGAAAATGAACAACGTAAGAGGCAGGAAGTCCAAAGCAGTGAGGACCCCAAAGAGCCACAAGAAAACAAGGTGATTCCAGATCGTACACCTTCTGCACGCTGTCTTGTTGATAATGTGTCAGCATGATCTCTGTCTACAACAGAGGTATCAAAAGCACATGTATTCTGCACTCAAACAGAGGTATAGATACATGTTTTTAAAAATACTCCAGTAAAAGCTGAAGTACTGACTTCACTTTTTTACTCAAGTTAAAGTGGAAAGTACAGGCTCTAAAACAAACAAAGTATAAAGTACCCTTGCAAAAGACAAAACCACCATTTTAGAGCGAAGCTGACTGGACCCCATGTCCAAGTGTTATGTCGAACGCAAGCAGAGAAAAATAAAGCCACATAAATACTTAAAGCTGCATTGGGTATTACCATCATTATACTGTACATGATGATTGCCTTTTTCCTAAACACATCATGCAAAAAAATATTATTGTACTATAAAATTTACAAACTCAATGTGCATGGTTTTAAAAAACTTTATTTGTATGCAAATATATCAGGTGTTTGGCGCAAGCCAGAAGAACTCGGGCACACACCATAGGAGTTCCAGAACCCTCTGATTAGCTTCGAAAGAAGCTGATTTTCAAAGTTCTTGGACTCAATACATGCCCTTTTCGGTGTGAATATCAGTCTGACTCTGCTGAACAGTCTCTCGCACGCAGCAGAGGCTGGTAGTGGAGGGTTAAGCCTCAATGAGGGGTTAAATACTAGAATAAGAATTTAGAATTCAGGGATTTTTGTTGACACACCACAGCACACAGTGCACAACAACTAAATGTGTCCTCTGCATGTAACCCGTATGTGACAATGTGACATAGCAGGGGGCAGCTAATTCAGCGCCCGGGGAGCAGTGCTTGGGGGGCGGCACCTTGCTCAGGGTACCTCAGTGGTGCCTTGCTGGTTAGGGATTCAAACCTGCAATCTTTCAATTACAAGTGTTCTTCCCTAAAGTCTCCGCTAACACTCTCACCAGTTTTATTAGACATTTTGTCAAGTTTCTTTCCCTTCAAGCTTCCTTCTTCCACTGCAATCACGATATCTTTTCCCACCGAGTTGCCGCCTGGGTTTAGTCTCTCTCTCTCTCTCTCTCTCTCTCTCTCTCTCTCTGGCTTTATCTTGTCTATCGTGTTGTGCGTTATGTACAAAAACAAATACACTAATGGGATTGTCTTTTCTGTGCGTGTTTTTAAGCCTCAACTAATCAGCCTTTAAGTTGTCTGGATGGTGCGCATTATTGATTCGGAATAGGTAAAATGCATGGCAAAATGCCCTAATAGACGTCATTTAAATTAAACTAAACGAGTAACGAGCCTAATTTGAAAATGTAAGAAGTAGAAAGTATTCATGCTAAAATGTGCGTAGTAAAAGTTAAAAGTTTGCACAAAAATAAATAGTCAAGTAAAGTGCACATACTCGAAAATTCTACTTTAGTACAGTAACTAAGTATTTGTACTTCGCTGCTTCTCACCTCTGGTCTACATCACATACAAGTGTGTGTTTTTATGCTACCTGTAGGTGACATACAGTACTACAATTTTGAATCAATAGTATTTTACAACAAAACCGGATTAGTGTCTCAGGATTTCTGCAGGTTAAATAAAATGTAAGAGTTTTCCGGGGATGTCAGTGTGTGCCATTTTGCATGAGGGTTCCTATACTGTCGTGAGTGAATATGGAAGGAGGTGCATGTCTAATGGAACGCTGACCCCTACCAGGTGCCTGTAATGCCTAAGATGCCTCAAATGGATCTAATAGCAGAGCTGAAGAAGAGGCAGATGAACCCCCTGGTGCGGGAAGGCAAGGATGGTGCAATTGAGGACATCATCACAGGTGAGAGCGGCCTCTGGGAACAGTGCAGGAAAGGCTTTAAAAGGACAGATTCAATTTATTAGATTGTTATTCTCTTAACTTTTCTTAGCTAAATTAAATTATCCTTTACTCTACAAATATATGAATCTATTATGTATTCTTTTTTTGTCTCCTCTCTGTTCTCAAATAATTTCCCCATCTTTATTTCAATTTTCCGCCCATTTATCTGCATGACTGTGCTCTGGCCATTCCATCCATTTCCCAAATTACCCATGAACCCCCATGCTGACGATGCACACTCACTGCATCACTCCCTTTGTCTTTTGTCATCTATTATTCTTGATTCTCCTTCTCCTTTTCGGCCTTTCATTTGGCTACTCCCCCCCCCCCCCCCCCCCCCCCCCCATGTATAATTCCCCTACCCTCCGTAACCATGCATTCCCTGCTCCTGCGGTGCCGGGTGTCCCAGCCCTCAAGGCAGTGCCGTTCACAGCCCGCTCTGGCAAGCGTTCTTCTCGTCTTCTCTGCGACTCCGGCTTCAGTGACGAGAGCCCCACCTAGAGGCGGCTCTGCGTCAGTCTTTTTCTCTCTCACTCCATAGGTATCTTTCTCTGGGTGACTGAGAGGGGGGAGGGCTCTGCTTTGACTTGGGGTAGTGGTGCCGAGAGGGGCGAATTCTGTACGTTTCTGCATATCACTGATATGTAGAGCAGAACCCAATAATTCTGTATGTGGGAGGGGCTAGCAGGTTTTTTCACATCCATTTCTCTCAGTGATACTGTCATTCTTTGAATTTGCAGACCTGAGGACCCAGCCATACAGACGGACAGATGGAGCACGGCGAAGTGGCAGGAAGAAACCCGGACAGCAGCTGCAGATCTCCCCGGACATCTCCCTGTAAGGGGCGCAGGCTCGCCCTCCTGCCCCCCTCCTGAAACGACCAATCACGAGCAGAGTTTCTGTTCTCTCTTGCTACTGTGGGTCACACCCACAGCACTCTCCTGAGCCCACACAGCAAGTCTCAGTATCAGTGACTGATGCCGCATCGTGGTTTTTATTCGTTTTTCCCCCACTACAATCCGCTGAAGCGGGTGATACAACGCAGGGCTCTCCGTAATGTGGCAGAACTCACTCTTTAAGTAGAAAGGGTACAGTTCACTGCTGGGAGGTCTGCACTTGATTCAGCAGAATATCCACCACTGGGCATGACATCCCAGTGAGACTCAGCTATGTCCAAAGACGTCCAATAGCATTTTTGGAAATAAGCACCTGAGAACTCCAGTCACTCTAATATCAGAAATCAAACACACTGATTACATGTGCTGCATCCTCAAGCGACTTTGAAAGCGTGTAGCTTGCAATAGCACATGCTTTATGACTATATGTCGTAAAAAACATCTTCTTGGATGTGTGTGTCTCAAAGACAAAGCAATTTGTGGAGCTCTACCATCAAGCAAGGATTCTTTAGATGAATGTTTTTTAATAGTGGTCCCAGGGACCTCGTTTGTGTGTTATTATGCAGCCAAGTTCTTAATTACAGTATGCTTGGGAAAGCTGTTGGGAATGAAAACAAGGGGTCAGATATGATACACGATAGCAGGAGCTTGAGGAGAAGGCACGTCTGGCCTGGAAAAAAAGTTAGATATCTTCTGAACATAATTTAATTTCTTGTATATTTTTCATAAAAGTGTTCACATTAATTGTCTACCTAATCAGTATTTAGTTTGCCACAATTACTTAACCATTAGTTATTAATCTGTTAATTATTTTATTGAGTAATAACACCTAAAACGTATTTTATTGTAAAAAAAAATGATGATGATAATGATGATGATGACACATTGCACCCCCAGGAAAATCCAAAGTTCTGCAGCGACCTGCCCATCTCACAATTCAGCCAACAGCTCCATTTAGTTAAGCTGCATTGATGAAGCATTTTGTGGATCACGAGAGCCTCTGGCACATGGCTAAGAAAGCCTCCTTCTTCTGACTCTTTGAAGCCATTTTTTTGTCTATGCTGATTATTCTACACATGACATCTATCCAGCTGTGAATTAAAAATTTCCATGCACTGTAAAAGAGACTGTGACACCTATACATTTGCAGTGCAGACAAAAAGAACACATTGTATCATAAAGGTTCATAATACGAACATACAGTTATTCTCATTTTACAATATATAGTCCTGTTTTATTACATTGACTTTGAATTAATAAAGTTTTTATACTGTCATGGAATTCGACACCCGTTTCTATCGTTTTAATGTCTTAAATTTAATTTCATCATTATCAGTCCCATTTTGCCGACCTTAGCTGGTATATGATAGTGTTGCAAAAACGTTTCAAGGTGTCAGTTCTGGAAAATATTTTTAGCATATGTCTAAGGTTGATTGTATGTCATAATGATAGCTGTACACCTACAGCCAGGACACCAGTTCTCAATACCCTGTCATGTGATTGTGGTTTACTTGGTGACGACAAAGCGGTGTGATCATCTGTACAGATTGGGCCCTGAGGATGAGGGTCCTCATCATGAGTTACTTCCTTGAACATTTGCAAAGAGTTAAACGGATTAGTGTGTCAGGATGTTTTGCAGGTAATTGCAGTTAAAATGTTATAGCATGTATATCACAAGCAAACATGTACTTCAATATTACTTAGCTTATTGCATACAATTATCACTTACAGTCACACAACAGGCATTTGGAATCCATGAAAAGATGGGCTACGTTGTGGTTTCCTTCATTACCAGGACCTATAATTATCACAAGAAGGGTATTGCATGGAAGTAGCTAAAGAAAGTCAGACTCAAACTAGCGCCATCTCTAAATTTAGCTTCATGTCGTTCCACTAATGCAGTTCAGCTGTAACTAATAAGGCTCATACAAGACAGACTTGCATAGTCTCACTTAGTGTGCACAAACAAAATTTTTAATAAGCTCAAATGAATGGATGAATAATAGATTGATCAAATGAGTTGGAGAGCATGTGAAACGAGAGCATGGAACAAACGCTGCTGATGGAGCTTTATGAAGAATACAATGATGTAATGGCTAAAAATGCAATACTGTGAACATAAATAAAGCCAGGGAGTCGGCTTCACAAAGAAATGCAGACAGACTAAATGCGTAAGTTATGCAAATGTTACAAGTGCCTGGTACAGTGGTTCATGCTGTCATCTCACACCGTGAAAGTTCCTGGTTCCCATAACCAATGGGGAACCTTCTGGGAAGAGTTCACATGTCATTGTAACTGTTTGTTATTCTTTATCTTTGATCTCCGTAAAATACTTTCAGTCACATCTGTGTGAAATGTTCTGCACGAATAACCATATCTTGTCTTTGCTTTTTACTAATAATCTCAAAGACTGTGGTTAAACAAAATCTAAAAATATCTTCCTATTCATATTATTTTACCGGATTTCTTTTATTTTAATTATTTTGGAATTAATTGGAATGCTGAAACGTGATTTTTATATCCTTTATTATACTGATTATATGACATGATAAGTTAAAGCACGGAATTTCGTTTGACGGAATAAACTTTTGGGAATCTGTTCCCTCATGATGGGCAGAGACAGTTAACCTGATCTGGAGCAGACTTGTTCACTCACATAAGTTACCATTTTGGGACTTAGGGTGAGACAACAGGCCCTAGAAATGTATTTCAAATTTTCTCAAGCCGAGCTAAACTGTGGTTTCCTTCCTTCCCAGGGTATAGATTAACCATGGAGACACCTTAGGATGTTCACAAATGGCATAACTTTTCTAACCCTAACTGTGGTTAGCAAACCCTAATTAGGGGCCTTAGGGTGAAACAATAGGCTGTTGGAAAGTAGGAAATATGCTACTAAAGCATGGTAAACTGGTTTCCTATCCTATATTGGAGCAGACCTGCCAGAAAAACACATGTTGATGCTTGAAAATGCCATACTTTTCCTAACCCTAGCTGTGGTTAACAAACCCTAATTTGGGGGGTTAGGATGAAACAACAGGCTGTTGGAAAGTAGGAAAAATGCTACTAAAACATGATAAGTTGTGGTTTCCTATCCTATAGCGGAGCAGACCTGCCAGAAAAACACATGTTGATGCTTGAAAATGTCATAATTTTTCTAACCCTAACCCTACCCTCAGGTTGCTAACCCTAATTTCAGGCCTTAGGTTGATAATACAGGCTGTTGGCAAATAGGAAATCTACTACTAAAGCACGGTAAACTGTGGTTTCCTATCAACCGGGGGAGCAGACCTGCAATAAAAACACATGTTGATACCTGAAAATGCCATACTTTTTCTAACCCTAGCCTCATGTTGCTAACCCTAACCCTAATCCTCCCACCCCTACAGCCCTAACCTTAACCCTCGACCCCCTACCCTAAATCCTCCCCTTTTTTATCCCCAAGCACTAAGCCTAAATTCTAACCCCATAATCTTAGAACATCAGTTCTGTTCATAACTTCTGGCCTAACCTTAACCCCTGACCCCCAAGCTTCAGTCAGAAGTTTAACCTCTGAGCCTAAGCCATGGCTCTAACCATAACCCATAACCCTCAACCCCCTACCCCAGTCCTTACATTAACCCTAGACCCCCAGCTCCCTACCTTAGCCCTTACCTTAACCCTAGACCCCCAAGCCATAACCCTAATTCCCCAATTCTTTTAGCTTGGACCTTAACCCTTGATCCCCTAACCCTAGCCCCAAATTATCCCCAGGCCCTAACCCTAAACTTTAACCCCCATCAGCTTATTCATAAACCCCGGGCTCTCAATCCTCAGCCCTGACCTTGGCTCCTGATCCCCTATCCCAGGCCCTGACCACAATTTCCACTCCTTATGGGTAAGCCCTAATAAAGGTTATCTCCTGCATTCTCACCAATTAGGGACCCTAATTTTAACTGTTTTTATTTGATCCAACAACCATCAGTATCAGATGGGGATGACGGTCACTCATCAAAGGCAGAAAAAGGAACCTCAATAAATAAAGATACCTGAATGGGGGTCTATTAAAAAAAGTTTATTTTTTATTTATCTTAATTATTTATTTGTTTATTAATTCATGTATCTAGCCATCTATTTTTATTAATTTATCTATCAATATATAATTTTTAGATAGTTTTAAATGGGAGGGAACAGACCAAGGGGATTAATTAGGTAATTAGGTAACTCCATGCTGAATTTTACTAATGTGAGAGGGGTATGCCAAAATGGACATTAATTAGATAAATATGGATGGTGATGGGCATGTTAATATTAACTGTAAATAAAAACATAGATGTATATATGTGTGTATATGTATGCTTTCTCCTTCTAACACCTTAACCAACAGTCTTCCCCTTAAAAATAACAAAGGGGGTGATATAGAGTGGGAATGTCCATTTGGGAACATACTGTGCTCCTTAATTAAAGATAGCTTAATGAAACAGGGAAATAGGCTAGACCTCGGATTAATTCTTTAGCTGAGGGTGTTATCAGATAGCGATGGGGGTATAAAACACTGAGTCTTGATGTAGGAGACCAGGGTTCAAGCCTCTCTAGAACTTCATAAGAAAATGGGACTTGGGGGACAGAAGTTGAATGGAATATGCATGGGATATATTTCAATAATAATGATGATCCATAGGAGTGGAGAGATGATATGTAAATTTGTCCATATAGGAGGACAGGGGACTGTATTAAATTATCAAATGCCAGGTCCTAGGAGTGTTGATCAACAGATTGGTGAAGGCCTTGCTCTGAGTTGGAGAGATGGCTGAGGAGTTAAAGCAAAGACTCTGGTGTTGAAGACCTGATCTTGAATCCCAGATAGGTATTTGAATGAACCTCAGTCCTCTGTTTTTTTTTTTTTAGACAAGGTGCATGATAAGTCATGGCCCATTATTTATTTATTTATTTGTTTATTTATTTATTAATTTATTTATTAATTTTATTCATTGACCTATTTATTGGAGAGGGATTTCTATGATGGGTAATATATATCACTTAAGCAGGCCCTTAGCAAACTGTGCTTTTCTTTTCCGAACCCACCCCCAGGTTTTTATTGTTTGTAACCTAAATCTTAAGCCTATCTGAACCAGTGCCACTGCTGGATTGGGTAGTTCATAATTTGAAATTTGGGGGAACCAATGAAAAGGTGACAGCTCATCCAGTTGGTAGTTCATCCAATCATCAGCCGACAACATCACATTTGGGAGGTTCTAAAATGGTGACTACACCTTATAGGTCTGATTCCTCTGATGAAGCAGTTTGGCTGTGAAATGTCAGAAAACTTTCTCAAACAGATGAAACAGTGATTTTATTCCTTTAATGTTTTAAAGTTCTTTTATTAAATAAAGTTTGGGTTTTTAACTTCACCAAAGGTGGGGTCTCACTTGAGTACACAGCAACAAGAGCCCTCAGGGACACAAACTGCCCTGGCATCAACTTGGGAACTGAATGGTATTGCCCCATAAGAGCATTTGTTCTGGCATGGACTGAGATTTTCAGACATTTCCAGAAGAGGACCACGAGACGATGATGACGACGGAGGAGAAGAAACCGTCCAGTAACAGATTCCACTAGAACAAGGCCCATGGTGGGACAGTGATGGGAGCCTGGATGGGTGAGACCCTGTCATAGGGCATTTGATTGTTTCATTTCCTGACTGTGTATCCTTGGGTGGGGTTAAAGTAATGATTTCCCTAAAGAATAGGTTTGCTCTTTTAAAACACCTTAAAGACCAACAGCATGGGGAGGTAGGGTCACCAGTACCAGCAGTAATTAATGGGAAACCATTGGTCAGGAACAATGTTAAAACCTATTATAAAACCGACAGGTGGGGAAATTTATAAAACCTTCAAGTCTAAATGAACGTACGACAGAGCATATTATACAGAATACTAATATGTGGATGGAAAGGAATATGATGATTTTACAGGAACATTATGGGGGAGTGTTGGAAATGCTATTACAAATGGTTAAGGGGTAGGATGGAAAGGAATGGGAAACTGCCAGAAAAATGGGCAGCATTAGTAACTCACTTTAGTACAGTTGGGGTTAGCTTTCTCAGGATCTCCGGGTTAGAGCCAGGAGTCACTTGGTCTACAAATCAGAGGAAGGAGAAGGAAAGGCAATGGACTCCAAGGGTGGACATGGGTTCCTAATGGGTTTAATGAGAAAGAATTGGAAATGGTGGTTGACTAGATGACAGGTTGGAGTAGGCTCCATTCTCTTGCGTTCCTCAATCTCTTTTCTTTTCCTCTCCCCTCTTCTTTAGTTTTATGGATGTATAAATGCATTTCTAACCCTCAGCTGCTACCTGGAACCAAAAACTTAGTCTAAACTTTGGATCTTAAAATACCCCTAATACCCACCTAGTCCTTATAACTCCTGATCCCTTACCCAGAGCTACAACTTTTACTAAACCTTGGCCCTAACCTTAGTTCTCACCCTAACCCCCAACCCCTTGCCTCAGCCCTTACCTTAACCCTAGACCCCAAGCCCCAACCCTAGCCCTTACCTTAACCCTAGGTCCATAAGCCATAACCCTAGCCTCAGGTTGCTAACCATAACCCAAATTTGGGCCCTTGTTATGATACCACAGGCTGTAGGTAAGTAGGAAATATGCTACTAATGTATGGTAAACTGTGGTTTCCAATCCTATAACGGAGCAAACCTGCCATAAAAACATATGTTAATGCCTGATAATGCCATACTTTTTCTAACCCTAGCCTCAGTTTGCTAACCCTAACCCTAATTTGGGGCCTTAGGGTTATACAACAGGTGGTTGGAAAGCAGGAAATATGCTACTAAAGCCTGCTAAATTGTGCTTTCCTATCCTACAGAGGAGAACTGTCAAAAAAACACATGTTGATGTCTGGACATGCCTTAATTTTTCTATTACTAACCCTAGCCTCATATTCCTAACCCTAAAACTAATTTGGGGCCTTAGGGTTATACAACAGGTGGTTAGAAAGTAGGAAATATGTTTCTAAAGCCTGCTAAATTATGATTTTTTTTATCATCCGGCAGAGGAGATCAAGCATAAAAACACATTTTGATGTCTGGAAATGGCATAATTTTTTCTAACCCTAGCTTCATATTGCTAACCCTAACCCTAATTTGGGGCCTTAGGGTTGTACAACAGGCGGTTGGAAGGTAGGAAAGATGCTACTAAAGCCTGCTAAATTGTGGTTTCCTATCCTATGGGGGAGGAGATCACTCATAAAAACACATTGATGTCTGGAAATGCCATACTTTTTCTAACCCTAACTCTAGTCTCATATAGCTAACCCTAATTTGGGGCCTTCAGGTGAAACAACAGGGTGTCGGAATGTAGCATATATGCTACTATTACATGTTAAACTGTGGTTTCCAATCCTTTGGGGGAACAGAACTATCACAAAAACACATGTGGATGCCTGAATATGCTATAATTTTCCTAACCCTAGTCTCAGTTTACTAACCCTAATTTGAGGCCTTAGGGTGAAACTTGGAGCTGTTGGAAAGCAGGAAATATGCTTCTAAAGCAAGCTACTGTGATTTCCTATCCTATGAGGTACCTGAACTATCATAAAAACATTTTGATGTCTCAAAATGACATACTGTTTCTAATCCTACCCCTTGTCTCAGTTGCTAGCCCTAATTTGGGGAACTTAATCGCTGGTACTTGTGACTAGTGACATGGTATATTGCAACAGCAATAAAGGGTTTGAATCAAATCAAATCAAATCAAATTAAGGTGACAAAACAGGCCCTCGATTTTTTTCCAAAATGTATCAAACCAAGCTAAACTATGGTTTGCCTCCTTTCCTGGGGCCACATTTATCATAAAGACACCTTAGGGTTTCTCTAAATGGCATAACTCTTCTAGCCCTAGCTGTAGTTAGCTAGCACTAATTTGGGGACTTTAGGGTGATAGAACACCCTTGAAATGCATTTCCAAATCTATTATACCCAGTTAAACTGCGGCCTCCCTCCTTACTGGTGCCTAGATTCATCATAAATGGTACCAGCACATCACAAAAATGCTTTAGCATGCATCTAAGAGTCAATAACTTCCTAAGACTAACTTTTCCTAATTTTTGCTGCTTCTGATTTAAACAGAATTCCGGGGTGGAGTTGTGGTTCTGAGGCCTGGGACCTGTGCTGGCAATTGGAACTTTGCTAGCTTGAATCCCGTGAATGCCAGGAGTAATCAAACTCTGTTGGGCTCTTGAACAAAGCCCTTAACCTGCAATAACTTCTTCCTCGTTTTAATGTTATTCTACATCCAGCCCTAGAAGAAGGTCTTCCAACTTACAGGGAAATTTGTGGGTTGTTGACAAGATTGGCACTCCAGCCGCTGGAAAAAACTAACACTGTCCCTGTTGGATTAGTGTGGTGCTGAGGTATCACCTGCTGCACTTTCGATCTCATTCCTGTCATGTGGTAGGCATGGCTATGCACCGTAATCGGTACATGTTCCTTACCTTACCTCTGTGGTACACAACAGGGTTTTTGAAAGTTTAAAAAACCAGTCCCATCTTGCCATCCTTGGCTGGTGTATGCTAGAGTTACAAAAACACGTCAGTTCTGGAAAGTGTTTTTAGTATATGACTGTATGTCAACAGCCAGGATAGCAGTTCTCAATACCCTGTCATGTGATTGTGGTTTACTTTGTGACGACAAAGCGGTGTGTTCATCTGTACAGATTGGGCCCTGAGGATGAGGGTCCTCATCATGAGTTACTCCATTGAACATTTACAAAGGGTAAACCGGATTAGTGTCTCAGGATGTTCTGCAGGTAATTGCAGTTATAATATTATAGTATGTATATCACAACATCTGCTTCCACATTATTAGGCTTATTGCATACAATTAGGATACCTGTCGGTGTACTCCCCCCACTCACTAGTGGAACAACAATTGTAAAATACATCATGGCAAATATGAAATGTACATTCTGCTATCATAAGTAATAACACATGAATGTTTTTCTAATTTGACGAAGTTAAACACGGTACTGTAGCATAACAGTTTGGAGGACCATCATTGTAGCATTTCTGAGTTTCACTAATGACATTTTTTTTGCAACACTGAATTTAACATCTAAGAAGTATGCAACACAGACTGGTGGTTATGAAGATCTCTGTGGCTTTGTCGTTTGTGCCGAATGTAACGGGTCGCGTTTATGTTACGCGTGGCGAAGGCGCCACCTCCAAATGCATGTTTGTGTAGCAGGATGCGTGTTTGAGTGAAGCAAAGAGCACAGAGATGCGCCGTAGTGCTCAGCTGCAGTCGGGAATCCCACGAGCCTCACAAGGGAGCTGCACTTTATTAGATACACAGACAGCAATTATTTACAAAATAAGCCCACTGTCACTGGTGTTTGCCCACAGGAGATTTACATTTGTAAGAGATCACCATGGCAACAACATTGATTTATTATTATGCATTTTAATGATTTATTTTTCTTCATCATTCATAGTCACACTACTCTACAGACAGAAACATCAGTCTCAAAAAAATAAAAAGTTTGCTCATGGGAACAGCATCAAACACCTCTGGTCTCATATTAGTCAAATGCAATGCTCTTTCCTTAAAGACCACAGAAAACACATCATGCCTTCGCCACTATACATGGAGTATTAAAAAAATAAAAATCTTGATAGATTTAAACCTTTTAGAACCTGACATTTATATATTAAAAAAGACTATTGTTGACCAAATTTTGTGCCGTGCAATTTCTCAAAATACACATGCATTATAACCATCATATATTTCATTTAAGTTTAACCCCAAAGACATGTTTGACATAAAGTACTGTGGACTTTTTTTTTTCAGGATGATTCAGTTTATTTACAGGTGAATCTTTATTCCACTGCTATGAGTTTAATCCACTTACACATTCATATGAAAATCTGCAAGGGAAGCGTACAGTTCCTTAGGTTAAAAAAAAACAAAAACAGATTTTTGAAGTGTACCACTGCAAAAGATAAAGTACATTATAACTCCTATTGACCTTGAATTAAATAGGAAACAGGAGAGATATTGGATTCTGGTTTCCCCAGTTGGCTTGGGGTCATATGGTTCTAGGGTGCACTCAGGTAAGGAAGCAGTGCACACATTTATTTACTGCCAAATACAATAAACCTTATTCCAATCACTAAAGTGGTCTTGGCTGTGAAGAACTGGATCTGTTAGTATGGTTATACCGTTCTAATTAACCCACACAGCTCAAGGATAAGGGGCACCACTGAAGGGTGCAGTGCTGATGTGCATACAGACAACCCCAGTTCCAGTCCTAAAGCTGCTTCATTTACAGCTTATAGCATGAAGTACATACTCTTAAGACTGTGCTTCAGTTTCCAATGGGAAGCATCATGATTGCAGTATCTGTCCAATCGTGGCCTACAGCATGGCCCATTACAGTGGATGTGTCTCACTTACAAGGTTACAACAGCAGAAAACAGTAAGAATAAACGAAATAATGGCAGGGTACAAAAAAACTCAATTACAGAATATAGGGTCCAGGAGGTTGAACACCAGGCAGTGTGACAAGTAATGCTGATTGAATACCAGACATCATGTCAGCATCATACACAATGCAACCCGTGAACAGCAGTGAAGTTTTCTCAGTAACCCTGACAGACAGAAGAGCCAGACCAGAGAAGTATAACTGACTGTGAGCAGTCAGTCGAGCAGATAAACTATAGCATCCAAATGCAGATTTCAGAAACATTAACCCACCTTGATAAGAAATTACAGTTCTATTATAACAAAATGACTTTTCACACATATAAAGAGAAGGAAATCTTTCTCTTTCTAAAAGCACTTCAGATGTAGTCATTAATCACAAAGTCACCTGCTTCCTGAATTCTGAGTACAGATGCGTACAGGGGACAAAGATCATTTTAAATGCTGTCTGGGTACCTCAGAGACTTCACTGCACATCTGCATTAATAAACACACATGTATATAAAATACAAAAACTATCAGATGCTGTTGGCAAAAAGAGCAAATGACAATGTCAATTAAAAAGGAAACAGTGAATTCAAAAAGACTGTTGACACACCACATTCTGCAAATCAATAGAAAATAAATACAATCCAAATTTAGATTTTGCAAACAGTTTACACCACGTTTAATTTATCTGTACTGGGTGTATACACACACACACACACACACACACACACAAACATAATTATTTGAGACTAGATACAAAAATGTTAGTCCACCCACTACTGAAGAGGTCTTGGTTGTGAGTTAAAGGATCTATTAATATGGTATACCATCCCGATTAAAAAAACTGTACAAAAAAACTTTGAATATAAAAAAACCAAAAGATGAGGATTTAAATTTTACATTACATAATATTTATTCTATGTATTTCACACTTCCACACTATATATTAGTTTCATACACAAACAGGACTTGTGTTATATTTATATGTTATATACTCTTGTATGCTTTCCGTATTTTTTGTATCAGCTCTTTATATTAGATCTTTCCTGTGCTTGGTCAGCAAGGCAAAGCCATACTGGGCCAGATGGGCTCCAGCATGGCTCCTGTCCCTGAACCAGTGCATGGCATGAAGGTATTGAGGCTTTTTCAGACAACACTCTTTAGTTTCTAAAAACAGAATAACAGCAATATTCCGGTACACACTGGTGCCATAATATTTCCTTTGTGTGCTTCTTTGGGGGGGAGGACAAGTACATTTTCCTATCGTTTGGTTTAATTTGGACATCCCCAAAACCTCACAGAGCCAGGGGGAGCCAGGGCAGTCTAACAATTTTTTGTGATGTGAATTTTGCTGACTTTCTGAGGGTAACAGTCAAATCTTGCCTCTGGAACTCAGAGAGGGCCAACTTATTGCAATTCAACAACAGCAGCATGACATAAGTGGAAACCCACAATCTGATTTTTTTTTATCATTTCTTTAATTATTTATGGATGGATGTTCCAGGTTTCACATGTATATGAGAATTACACCTTCAATGTATAATTTATACATAATTTGTGCTACAGCCAGCTCTACAAAGCCACCTTGCTTGTACTGCCTTGCACCCTCTTCCCCCAATAAACCAGCCTGAAGAGTCCTATTGCAGTGCCACCACCACCCACAAGGGGGCACATGACTTAATATCACTCGATGTGAGGCATTGAATTTATTACGTGCATGCTTTTTATACAATATAAAAGTCATTAGAGCCAGTCTGATTTTGTTGGTACCCTTTGTCCTTCTCACCTATCTCACATCAACACAGTGGACATGAAATCTCAGATACAGTAACCATGACTAACAAGGGGAGCAGAGGTCAATGGATCGAAACCATCCTCTACTAAAACATGGTGACTAGTTCTTTGCAATGACCCATAACCCCCAGTCACCCCAGGGACTGTCTGACTCTGCTTTCAAGTGTATGTCACTTTTAATAAAAGCATCTGCTAACTAAACAAATTGTAGCAACATTGAGCACAGTGATGTTATGGTAATGCATGGTAGAAAAAGGCTATAGCTCTGGGTGACAATCTGTATTTTTCATCAAACTATAGGAAGATACCATTACACATTTTATGTGCACTAAATATACTGTACAACCTGAAAATGAGAAAAATCTGATCGTGGCTATAAGCTATTTATAGCTGGCATCTAGTTGGAAATGATAAAATTGTAATGAACTGTTTCCAACAGATTTACTGAGTGCTGCAGGTACTGTGATCAACTTTGCAAATCGAACACATTGCTAAACAATTCACAGTAATGTGCTTTCACATTAACATCAAAAGAATGTGCCTTAATTTTACATTCTTTTCGTACTCTAATCCAAAGATGGATCTATGTTATGTTTTCACAAACATTTCAGTGAAATAGACCGACGGGTTTACGTACTTTTTGGTAAAGTGTGCGAAGGTTGTGTTTCTCATCCAGCGTGAAAGCTAAAGGACATTGCTAATAAGGAACCCAATAATGTGGCATCCCAACTTTTGGTGACCAGCAGCGAGCTTCTACCCATCCATCATTCAGGAATCTACAGAAATCCACCTTTCCATTCTGAGCCTCAGTGGTCCCATAGAAGCCGCAGAGAACAGGGAAAAAATAAAAATGTACTAGTAATATTTCTGCTCAGGCTGATTTGGGCCTTTAGGTACGTCGTATTTGCCGGCAAAGGTAACAATTAGCAACATAAGGAACCATCTGCGAATGGTTTCATTAACCTAGCAGTTTTGCAGCTCTCTGCTGTGTGGCTGGCAGAATTCAGATGAGACAGTACTTTGATGAGCATGACGTGCCCCTAAAACTGCCCTGTCCCCAATGATGTCACAAAATATCGAACTGACTACATGACAGTCAAAATTTCCAAATATGCTAGAATATACTTAAGATAGTCTGGACTTTTTTAAATCCTCTGTAGTTATTCAAACCACATCCTTCCCCACAGAACAATCAGTCTGCATTTTTAAATAGTCTCGGACATTACGTGAAAGCAAGCAGGAGAAATCCATCGACTGAACTGAAAATCTCTGCCTAAGACGCGATACAGACGTAGTCTAGCACCGATATTTGGGCTGGACACAAGCAATAAAAAGGTTAAAATTCACACTTAGTTTTTTTTTGTATTGATTACTATTTTACTGGAAAGAGACAGCGGAATGTTACACACATGCCAAGCGCCATTCCACCACATTATTGCACTTCTGTCTTGGATATGTTCCCAACAGAATTATATGACATACTTAGTAAATGACCTGCAGATCTTTTCCCCAGAAATTTGGCATCAGTGGATGGGATCAGAATTTCTCCTTTGAGTTTTGCCAATCCATCGTAATCAGGATGGCAGTAAGAGACAAGAGACCCAGCACAATTCATAGAGCAGAGAGCGACAAGACAGAGTGCTGTGCAAAGGGGACGAATGAGACATAGCAAATGGGGCATATGCAGTGTTCTGAGCCTCTACAATCATGCTGTGATAAGGTGACTCTCTTTTGACTGGCTCCTGTTATTTTGTGTAAAAGTCAACATCATCATCTGGAACAATGTGCATCCAGTGATCAGCACCCAAAGGGACAAAGAAATGAAAAAAAGGGTCAGGTCATCCTTCTTGGTCCCAGTATCACACTCTTGCCTTGAAAGGAGTGGGAATGAAGATGGGGTGAGATGGATAAATCTTTGTGCTTTTATCTTGAGTTTTTTGGCACATCATGGAGCTTGGACTGAAACTCCTGAATCTTCCATCGTATCTTCATTGTCACAGCAGGTGCCATTCATTAGGGGGTTCATGATAGTATCTCATTCATATGCTCCTGGGGGGTTGTCATTGCTGCGGTTCAGTGTGCAGGGGGTGAGCAAAGCTGATGGTGAAAGGGTAGATGGTGAGCATGAAGGGGTGGCAAAGGCTGGAGAGGCAGAGGTCGCTGTGTCAGGGCGGGGGAGGGGCTGTTGTCCTTTAACTATGTTCTGGCAGGAGGTGGGGGGGGGGGAGAGGGCCTCAGAGCTCAGGCTGGAGACTGAGACTTTGGGGGCTTTGGTTGGGGGGATGGAGGCTGGCAAGGAGGAGGACAGCGCCCCCTCCTGGGGGAACCTCTTCAAGCGCAGGGCGAAGAGACTGTTAGAGGACGGTGGGGCCGAGGGTAGCGAGCAGCGCAAGAAGCTGATGATCTTGGTGCCAGAGATGAAGAGCGGCTCCGAGAGGCTACTGCTGCTGCTGCTGCCCAGAGCCTAGAGGCACAGTTCCCAGGGCAGGAGAAGAAGAGGAACGGGAGGAAGAAGAAGAAGAAGAAGAGGGAGCAGTTTGGGGGCAGGGTTTAGAGAAGAATACTGAAACAAAAAGAGAAGCTACAGTCTTAGAGTCGGAGAGATCGCCGCGGCATAATGGAGTCGTAGTTCTTCCCCTGAGTCCAAGACGTTGGAAGAACGTGACTATGGGCACACAGCGTGCACTGGAGCAGAGCGGCTCGGGGGGGCAGAGTACGAGCCGCAGATGAGCAGGGCCTCAGGGTCAGCGAAGGGTGGGCAGTGAGCGCTCAGAAGCCAGATAAAGCTGGGCTTGGGACGAAGAGGGTTTGGAGGAAGCAAGAGAGTGGGTAGAGAGTTCACTGCTGGGCCCACGTGCAGGGCGGCAGACAGACGGGGGGGCGCAGGGGGGTCAGGGGGGTCACCAGGTGTGGCGGGTGTGGAGAGACAGGCAGACAGGCAGGCAGGCATGTGAAAGGGCCAAGGGGTGAGGGGAGGAGGAAATAAGGGAAGAGAAAACAAAACAAAACAAAAAGAACAAACAGAGGAATTAATCAATAAGAAACCACATGCATGAAGCTAGCCCTGTGTACCTTAAACCTTTCTGAGAGCCAAACAAAAACATTTCTTGAAGACCCGTATAACATTCACAACTATGCATGCAACTACCGCACACTAAAGGACAGTACTGGCATCAGATTCATTTTCACGATTTTTCCAGTGGCTATCAGTGCTGATGTGAAAATGAACATTACAAGCGCAAGTTGTAATGCTAAAGTTGGCCTGTAGAGGGAGTACTGTTCTGGGAGCTTGCTGTCACTGCAGCAGCCTCTGACAATTTAAGGTCACATTCATACTGAAGTGCAGACACTTACCAGGGAGTGGGAAGAAAATGAGGGGAGGGAAACACAAGACATTATTTTCTGTTGTACCAGCGATCAGCATTTTATCTATCTCCAAACACACGGCAATGTTCTGGCAAAACAAGACGATACACAAAGAAGCGGCCCTATCCCTGCTTTTAATGTGTGATGAGGGAGAAGACAGCCAGTGCATGGATGGTGGGTGAGATTCATGGATGTTTATACCTAGACAAGATTCAAGGCTTGGCAAGATTTAAATCTACTTCATGCTCTTTGGCCTGGTTTGGCCAATGCCTGCAGACTGTTACAAACTGATGTACACTGCGGCACCATTTTGCCTGTTATGAATCTCCATCTTGTTACTTTCAGTACAAACTTCTGCAAATGACCTAAACACTGACTGAGGCTATTTGTCATTGCTCAAAAGCAGTGCTTCTCAACCCAGTCCTCAGGAACCCCTAGACGGTCCACGTTTTTGTTCACTCTCTGCTCTCTACATGCATGCAAAAGCAGCTCCCCCTCCAGCTATAAAAATGCGCATGTGTTACTACAGTGACTGTAAGAGCAAGCAGAGGGAGGCATCACAAGCCAGGGTTACTGAAGGCCACGCAGACCCAGGAAGATCATGTCAGCATTCAGCATGTTGCAGCCCTTAAGACCATGATTCACCCCTGACTTTAAGCTGAAGTTCTCAAGTTCAAGCACATTTCTGCTACAGACAGTGTGTCATTAACCTTTGGCTTTAGATGTATCTGTCCAGCCGTGACGTTTGCCTGAGACATGTAGCATTCATACCACCCTGCATGTGAAATGTTTTTTTTATTACTATTAAATAAGACCCTAATTGAAGGGTTTAGGACCCATTTAATACAGAAATGCAAATTATGAAATGAAAATGCTGGCAGCCGAACCATTTGAATACCTCAAATTACCCCAGCATTTGTAAAAAACATCCAGTATACCAATGTATTTTTTAACTCGACCACTAACACACTGTTTGGCTAATCAATACCTCACTGGCTTATTTTAACTAGCTAAGTAATTTAACTAGTGCTGAAAGCTGTGTTACTGTTAATTTGAATATATACTAATGTTAGAATGTGTTTTTTCTGAATAAACTACCCAGATAAATGACCTTAAGCATTTTCGTTGACTGCCTAAGACTACATGTATTTATGTGTGTGTGTGTGTGTGTGTGTGTATATATTTTTGTGGAATCATATACAACCACATCATGATCTTGTGTGGTTCAGCAGGTTGTTGTTCTGTTCCATTGTATTTCTCACCGCCTGTGAATGTGGGTGTGAGTCTTGGTAGGTAGGTGCCCTGTATTGGCGATGTCATTCTCACAGGAATAGGTTTAATGGGACATAATTCAGTTTAAACCAAGTGCGATTCTCCTAGATTTATGTGTTCTAGAATTAAATTTGGCCTATACTAATATGCATAAATATGTGGGTGGCCACTGATAAGAATTAACTTTAACAGCATGACACCACAGACAATTAGCCTCCCATTGCGGCTTCACATGACGAGCTGCCGTCACACTAGTGCAGTGATGTTATTATTGCAGTAACGGTACAGTAGCCTGGCTAGCAGGAGATTGAAGGAAGGACGCATTTCATACCAGCAAGATGTAACACCTTGTAGGTTCTAAAAACGTCTTTCGCAAAAATGAATTGCTGAGTCTGTTTCAGAAAATGATAATTGCGGAAATTAAATGTGTGACTGTATTTAGCTCCATCTAGTCCTGAGAAAGAATTAAAGGATAGATGACTGATTTCTGCTCCTGGGCTGCTCTGGGCAGGGTGCATGGTGAGGTGGGCACATGCTAAAAGGAATCAGCAAAGAGGCATGAGTGTGATGGAATCATTTCCAGGCCAGTGGAGATCTTTGTTTCCAGTATGATATCATGTGATTGGTGGGTTTGTCGTCTCTCTGCTCATCATGCTTGACTGCCACAGGGCTGTTAGTGAGGACTTGTGTGCAGTTCTGCCGTTTTCTATTTGCAACTGCACACATTTAATGATCTGGGTTATTTGCTTGAAATGGGCACCTACTGCTGTGTCCCTGGGCTGCACCCTTAGTTTTTATGGTATACCTGATGCTGAGGAGGAGTATATGGTTGACTTATATCAGAGTTATAACGAGCGTAGATTGCACCTTCTGACACAGTTCTGAGACAACACTGTATGAAAGCCCAGTAAGGAAAAAATGCAGGTTGACATTATATGGGCTTCCTTATATGGGCTTCCTTATATGGGCTTCCTTATATGGGCTTCCTTATATGGACTTCCTCTGGGTGACATTTTAATTAATACAATGTGAAAACTACACTGACTCATATTTATCATTTTTCATGATCAAAACACACAGACCTAAAACATGTCTGTCTCTGTAGGATTTCAAAGACACGTTTGTTTATTCCAGGTATCTCCAAGGACAACGTCACACGAGATAAGTACATTTCCGCACCATCTCATGAATTAATCTTGTTGAATCTATACACATCTTAGGGGCATATCTGGTACAGGGTCACAGGAAGCCTGGACCACCAGGTCCTCGCATGCAGATACGCCATGTGGGCAATTCAGACACAGCAGTTGATCAGTCTACTTGTTTCTAGACTGTGGAAGCCCACATGTGAAAGGAGAACATTCACACACAGAGTGAGGGCAGGATGGAAACTCGCAGCACCGAAGATGTGAGGCCTTTCTGCATTTTTTATTCCTCTGACAACAATTAAAGGAAAATATTAAATATTTAAGACAAATTTTACCGAACAGTGAACACTTTAAGTGCTATACAATTAAATAAGCCTTTCTTTCTGTTATATACAATGTTAGACATCTCATTATGGTTTGGTGCAGCATCCATGTTCCAGAACCATCCAGGAACTCTGATCCCACGATATGAGCTCAGAACATTTTGTTTCCCACAAAAGGATATAACCTGTGTAAGAATATTTTTTGAGTTTCAATGGTTATTCATCACACCCCGTTAATTCAGAAAAAACTCTTCTTCATTCTGGGCAAAGAAAGGCAGGTCCATAAACTCAACCACCTAAATACAAACAGCTCCCTTTCACCCCCAGGGGCCCATTTTTAAAAGGAGTTCTCTGACATCTTAACCAGCCCAATTTATGGCACGAGAATAAAATGAGGAATTGGAAACGGCAGCTCGAAGTGTAAAAGATGGAAATCTCCATGGCCCTTAAGCATCAAATAGGCAATAACAGTAAAGTCTGTACTGTGATGCACTCTTCTCGGATTAACACTGAGAAGTCCTGTTCCTGGTCATGCTTGTCTGCTCTAAAGAGTTTCCTAAGAGCTTTCTGACGCAGAAGCTCTAGCTCCATCTGCTCGACAAAAGTGACGAATATTAAAACAGAAGCCAAAGAGAGCCTGGGATTTTCACGAAGTTGGTCAGCTACAACTAGGAAAGATGTGATGGGAAATGACTGAGCGGGATGTACAGACAGTATTGAGTGCTACATGAGATTAATGGGAAAGCAGGCAATGTGGCAAAGGAGGCAAGAGGAGGACAAGGTCACTGTTTATACCATGTGCACCAGTCAAGAGGATGAGCTCACTGCAATCTCAGGAAAACAGACAGAAGCCATCCAAACAGTACCAACCTGTTTACACTTCCTGCTAAGCTAGAACAAGGCAGTTAATCTGCATGTGCTTAGACAAACAGCAACTAGAGCTGCAAATGATTTATGCAACGTGACAGAGGAGGAGTCAGCAGCAGCTGACAGACAGATGCTGAGCTCCAGGGTGAAGCTGCTACCCGGTTACTTATGTGGATGCATTACTGGATATATTCAGGCGCAGCATCTCACCACTACATCTGTACTTTCTTTTTAACCCAAAGTAATTCCTGCAATCTAAAAGACCACTGAGCATTCTTGCACAGCTTTGCAAATGACATATAAAAAGATCACATCCATCCATCTCCCCAGCCACTTCGCCCAGCTCCTCTGGGGGAATCCCGAGGCATTCCCAGGCCAGCCGAGAGACATAGTCTCGCCAGCGTGTCCTGGGTCTTCCCTGGGACCTCCTCACAGTAGGACATGCCCAGAACACCTCACCAGGGAGGCAACCTGAGCAGATGCCCGAGCCACCTCATCTGGCTCCTGTCAATGCGGAGGAGCAGCGGCTCTACTCTGAGTCCCTCCCGGATGACCGAGCTCCTCACCCTATCTCTAAGGGAGAGCCCAGCCACCCTGTGGAGGAAACCCATTTCGGCCGCTTGTATTCGCGATCTCGTTCTTTCGGTCACTAGCCACAGTTCATGACCATAGATGAGGGTAGGAACGTAGATCGACTGGTAAATCGAGAGCTTTGCCTTTTGGCTCAGCTCCTTGTAAAAGATCCCAGTGTAGTAAATATTTTAATGAGCTGCTTCACCGGCATCAGAACTTGAACACACTTACTTGTTAAATTGAACATACACAAGACAAATTCTAGTTACAGAGATGAAAACACAGGTGTGAAATTTGGGAGCTTTAAACGGCAAGTTTGTTATGCACCCTTAGACCTCCCTTTTCACCTGGGAAATACAGCGTCCAGCTACTTTGCTCACAGCAAGATGCTAAGAAGCTGACAGGTTGTTTTCTGTCACTATACTACTATAATGCATGATTTGACAGTTGCCAGGGAAAACCACTGACAGGCCACGGCAAGAATATAAACAAGAACACAAAGTATTAACATATCATAACTGTACTGGCTTCACAATGCTGGCTCACTGTATACAAACATCACAAAATATCTAAATAATCTAACACTTAGATTTCCCCTGATAATGGGCAAAGTTCCCAGAACAAAGCAAAAAAATGAAAACGTGGGCAGTGAGCTTCTTGGTTTCATGCCACCAGGCAACCTTTACACATATTTAAATCTTCCTCTCCATTAACTTCTCTTTTTTTCCCATTATTGTCATATGTAATGTTTTGTACTTTCTAAAAAAAAAAACTTGCATCATTTGACTTAATTCATTGTAGTCTTTTCTTTGCCAGTTTTGTGCCCTTATTACAATTTTGCATTTATGTTTTTGATTAACACATATACAGTACAGCACTTGGAGCTGCATATCAATGCACAAAAGGTGTTATATAAACAGTTATTATTTAAAGTGGTTATCTTTGTAATAAAAATGCAGTTCAGGCACAGCATACTCTATGCAAATTAGCATTGTCATACAAAAAAACTGTAGCATGAAAAGGGGGCATTTTATGAGTGTATAAGGATACATTCATTTTTTGTAAATTTTAACTGGAACTTCGCCGACACTAATCTTGTTTTTTGTCTGAGATGCTCAGTGCCTTGCGGAGGGCGCTGAGAGACTCAGCAGAGCCACTGGAAATCTCCCACCACAGGCTGCTAGTGTTCAGCACACAAAAGGCCACATTCTCCATCCGGAGAGCAATGGCTTGACTTCTCTGCTCCGTACCAACATCAACAACTTGAAATAAAGCTCTGGAGTGAGAAAGCAACATAGTACATCAGAGGGAACAACAGTGCTAAGTTTAAAGGCTGCTTTTTCAAGCCAGGTGGCTCCACGTATGGCTCGTTAAGAAAGCTGTGGATGTTAACACCCGCCTGTCTGAGGGAAACAAAAGACTAGCCATTGCTAAGTTTCCAAGATTAATGTTGGGCTAAAACCCAAGAGAGCAAGAGGATAGAAAATGCAGCCTTTGTGCTGTAGTGTCTTCTGCTGCAGACATCACCCCCCCCCCCCACCCCCCACCCCCAACTCGATCTTCCTGCATTTTCCTCCAGATGGATTGCAGTGCCCACGATGCGGTAAATTAAGATAGCCGTAAGGTCAGGCAATGCCTATATGCACACTACGGCGTTATGTAATCATGGAGGCTGTGCCCTGCTAATATTAAAAAGCATAGTTCGGAAATAAATACATTTGTTTTCATTTAAAAATAGGGCTGTCTATTTCTTGAAGTTGGCTATACTGAAGAAATTTGCTAAAATTTGCTAGAATGTGCTAAAAATACCCCTTAAAGAGGAGTGATCAATGTGGACTGAGGACACGCATTAGGCACAGTGTTAGTGTGAAATGACACAGAAAGAAGCAGATTTCAGCTTCCAGAATAGTCCGGCTCCCAGAAGGGTGACCAGCCCCACGTCCCTTCAGCCCTCTCTCTCTAAGCATGTGTCCTATTTAGCATGGCAGAGTCACACGTGGCAAAAACACAGGCGGCTGCTTCTACCCCCAAGCCCCCGACACTTTGTATTGCTAAGTCTGCCTGACGAGACACTCTCCAAGCTCAGTATCAGAGTGAAGTAAAGCGGGAGGGGGCCAGTAAAGGCAATGTGGGGGTGGGGTACAGCACAGAGCAGGGATGCAGGAGGCAGCAGTGGGATGATGACGGGCTTGGATGCTCTGCTAATGAACCCAGAAGGGAGAGCTGATGGATATGTAGAGTATGAAGACACTAGCAGGCTGCAGTGTAAGGGGGGCGGGGGACAGGGAGACCCCAGGCAGGCTGAAGACACGGAGATATGCATCTACATGAGAAGGGAAGGTATCCATAAGAAACAGGGAACGGCAAAAGCCCGGCTTGCTTCAGCCGTCCTCCCCTGGGTGATGGTTCAGCCTTCGCATCCCGGCAATAACTGGATGCTCTCCAGCGGTCACTAGATACCTGGCAGCATCCTGCAGTGGTGGGCAGAGATCTCTGTGGGCAGCCTTGCCCCGGGGGGCGCTGAGCCGTTCGTGCAGAAAGAGCAGTTAAGTCAGAAAGGAATTTGCAGAAAGACAGGGGCAGAAAGTCCTCTGTGTGCTTGATGAAAGAAGAAAAGATCCAGGGGGCGATGGGGAGGAGGGGCACATATTTAAACATGCAGTCTAGGGAAGGATGGGGGAGTTTAGCTAAAGGGAATCATACCAAAAAATGAGTCTTCAGATTTTTCAGTCCAACAGTGGCTAGTATCATCATGGCACTGCAATGCTCCCAGGGGGAAACAGCGTTCTGCCCCAGTGGCCCCCGCCACCCTGATCTCTGACCTACATGGTCGGACCAAAGGAGGGCCCGAAACTGTGCCGGGGACTTTACAGTGGGATCCAGTGATCTGCAGATATCTGGACCGCTAGGATTTCTTCCTTTTCCATTAGGCTCTGTTACAATCACCGAGCAAAGTACAGAAGCTAATGATGCAGTGCAGCAATAATCAAACATCCCAAAGCAAAATGAGAATACACCACAGGACAGATATTATATCACATGGCAAAGGCTACATCACCCTCTGCCTTCTCTCAGTCAACATTTTTCAGTTCACACCGAACAACAGCAAAGAGTCACTAGTGAATACAGGTCTACCGTTTACCGACCTAAATGGAGACTTGGAGCTCAGCCCAAGCTTCTTGCCGTACATACAGATGTGTCTCCCTAGGAATTCTGATCCTTTCATTTGATTCCCACCCAAGTTACAGCGTTTACAATTCCACACCGAGCTCCCAGCTGCCCAGCACAAGCCTGAAGTTCAACGTGACATAACGGCATCCTTGTAGAGGTTCTCTGCCAACTGGCCACTCTCCCAGTGCATTGTAGGTAACATGTCACATGTGGGTGCTCTGGAGTCGTAAGAGGAGATTGTGCAGTGAGATGCCTTACAGTAATACCCCCAGCTAAATTAAAGCAGAATGAAGCTGTGATGGGCATTTTCAAGCTACGACACCGTTAGCAGCTAGACGAGGCAGCTCAGACAGGAACCACGGTTGGGTCCATCCATTCATGTAAGCAGAGCACATTCTTCCATCTACTGCATTTTTCCTGTATGTTGCTCTACATGCTGCACTATTTCCAATAATTTCCTGTTAGGGGACTGGTGCACCAGACCATAAATCTTGGAAATCTCACCCACAGAGTTTAGCTAAAGCATTGATTTGTCTGCCAGCAGTGGTCTTCCAGACTAATGGAACGTCATTAATACACGGATGTGAGACAAGCTCTAGCAGCTGTGTGCATGCACAAATTCGACGTGTCTTAAAAGCATGTGTGGGAAATTAAAGATTTTATGGCTGCTCCATGTCTTCCTGGATAAAGCACAAACACCTGAACATTATAGTCCTCTAGCTGCAAAATTGCGTAACTTTCTAAAGTGTGACTCTTCCTGGAACTAACCATTAACCATTACTCTCCCTGCTGCCCAGTCACAGAAAATTTCCCTCTGAGCACCATAGAAAGCATCATCTTGATGTGCTATTATGCCATTTCTGTAATACTGTTTACCATAATTTAGATATTGTGGTACAATATGTGTACCCAGTGATTTATGATGCTACTTGTTGTAATGCAGGAAAGTGCTGTTTCAATGCTGGGGGGGGATGACTTGGAGCTTCCTCTGTAATTATGTTGACAATGTCAAGGCCATTTTTTTTCAGGGGGGTATACATGTACTCTTTCTATCTGATTGCATAAGGGCTCTTGGACAAAATTACCCCAGCCTCCTAAGGGAATTTCAAGGGGTATCAGCGGCACTATATCTGTAAAGAGATGACAGTATCTGCAGCAGTGTGAATTATTCTGGGACATCACCAGGTATTAGGCATACAGAGGGGCCCACCTGACACAGATGCTCACTGAGAAGAAGCATCAGAGACCCCCCCACCCATCCTGACCCCAGCTCCACATTTTTGAGCCTCTCTGGTTTTAGGCCAGATTGGTTAAGGGCTGTGACTTAGCAAGGCTGCTTCAGCTGATAAGGCCCTCGACATAGATCAGACCAGAAACCCAGCCAGAGGGACCACCCCACTTGATTACCATCATCAGTGCTCCACATCCACCTCCATCACTGCATTCTTCTCTTTCACCCACTTATTTCGCTCTGTCTGTCAAGTACTCCTCCCTCTCATTGCCTACAATCATAATTTAACTCTCATTTACTCTCTGCCTGCCAGTATCCCTTAAGTTTCACTGCCAACCTTATAACAATTCTTACCTATTTATCCCCTTTTTTCCCCTGTACCATGCATTATACAGTTACTTCTGGAGTCTGGAATGTAAGATTAATCTCCAGACAGAAGCCCCAGGCCTTATTGACTGAGGAACAGGAAGCCTGGGGCATTCAGCAGAGGCTGCATGCAGTAGTGGTCAGACAGGGTGCAGAACACTTCCACATTTATCTGCCTATTTTTTTTCCAAGGCTGTGTCAGTAATGTGAATTTGAAATCAAATTCCCGAGATTATTGTAACTAGCAAGGGCTCGGGATGAGGTGATGGTGCAGTATGGTCGTCAGGGAGATCAGAGGTAACATAGCAACAGAGCACATGGAAACGTGGCAAAGGAACGGATAGGGTAGAGGGCCAGGAATCCAGGGCCCCACACTTGGCAGCATTCAGCTTACTTGGCATAGTAGAGGAGCCCCAAAAGTTGACCAGTCCTCCCTCATTAAACATCCGTCACAATAGTAGATCACTCAACCGCCATCACTTTGACTCCTGTTGGTTTGGAAGGAGTTTGACACAACGTGTACGTCACTGGGTAGCGCTGGGCACTGTCAACGAGCGACCACCTAGTGAACGTGAGCACCTTCGCTGTGCCAGCACGCCGTCAACGTATGTGACAGACGCCCGATAGCGCAGAACGTCGTCCTTCTGCAGTCTGACGTGAACGGGTAGCACCAGGGGGCGACAGAGGGTTTCGGAGTGGGGCGGAGGAATCGGCAATGGTGCGACAGGTAAAACGTCAGTGACAGCAGCGGGGCGGAAGGTGGAAGGGTCGTTAGAAGTGAAATACCTGCGGCTGGCCCTGGATCTTGAGGAAGTCCTCTCGCTGCTTGGCCGGCTTGCCCTTCTCCGGATTGCTCTGCTGCAAGTGCTTGAGGCGTGAGGTGGCGGTGGGGTGCGGGGCTTTGCCCGAGCTGGGGGAGAAGCCGCTTCCGCTCTGCAGTAAAAGGGGAGGCCACGTGAGGGAGTGAGCTCACGCAAATCATGCTGCCACTTGCCCTTATGACCACCTCACACATTAATATTAGCATATTTTTTTCCCCCTTAGTCATATCAAGAAAGAACAAGGTCAGGTCAGGAACTACTAGTCTGAAACATGCAGTACCAAGTGGAAAAAGGCTGGATTTGTGTGATTGTAACCAGGATGGGGAAGTACATGAGGAATAGTAATGTAAGGAAATGGTGACAGGGTTAGCTCACTTAAAATAAGCCGCTAAAAAGCTAGCGAATCCTATGACAAACCATACAAGTAATTCCAATATTAATACAATACATGAATGCCAGGGGGGTTTAAAAGGTTTATCATTATCTTTTTTGGGTCTGTTCACTGAGTTTATCGCAACCAAAAAGCTCTGGATTTTTGTTAAATAATGGCTAGTTAGAGGGTTGGAGACTACTGATACAAAACACCTTTTTATTTTTATTTTACTCTCACCAGACGTATCTTCACTGAAACAGAAATGTTTGGACGTTAGTCCTTAAGGCTCTGTTATGTAGCTGGTACTATCTTTAAATCCCAATCTTTTTACAATGCATTCTGAAGGGGATGGGGGAAAATGGGCAATGGAACAAAGTAAAAGATTCTTTTATGGAATTCTTGTTGACTCTACAGTATGACGAGAGAGGGCAGAAACAATTGTAGGAGGTGACATGAAAACCACCTGATTGGCTGACTCTGTTCCTGATTAAAGCATCACTCAAGGTCGTGGAATGAGATGGGAAAAACAAATCACATTAGAAAAACAAACCTTAACAGTACAGTGGCAGTGGTTTATTAATACTGAAAAAGTAGCCTTACACCCAGAAGTGCAATACTCTCTGAGGACAGCTCAGGGTCACCCACATATATCACTTTAATACGTATGCGTAGCATGTTTTTACAGTTTATTTTCCCTAGAGAAGTTTTTTAATGTTTTATCAACTTTACTAAGAAAGGGGAATAAATAAATAGCTAAACGAGGCCTGGATATTTAGGTTCCAAGAAATACCACCAAAGTTATTTTTTTCTTCAACATAAATGGACAGGGTGATGTATAGATACTTTGATTATGACATTCAGAAACCTTTCACACTTCGTTAACTTCACAAACTGGGTGTGGGGAAATATGGTCGCGCTCCTCCTTTCTCCCACAAAAATCATGACTCGTCTTAAACTAATTATTTTCTGCTGAAATATACAGTCTTAGGCAGCCAAAAAAATGAAGTTTAAATCATCTTTATGTTGGTGCAAAACTGTGCTATTATGCCTGTCAAAATGTGTCAGCTCAGCCATTTCAGAACGGCTGCTAAAATCAGCTCATTATTCCCAGCAAACCTTCAGTACACCCATATATTTTTTGACTTGACCACTGAGCACACCTGGTATAGCCAGTCAATACCTCATTGACTTTGGTAAAAAGTAATTTATTTAATTAATTGAGCTGGTGATAAAATGTAATAAATACATGGAATGGCTGAGGTGCCCCTGAGGAGAGGTGTGGGAATGGAAGTGTTGTTCATCTAGCCATCCAACTAGATATCAGTAACTTTTTGGAGAACAGAAGAAACTGATACCAGTTTTAATTCTGTTATTCTTAATTTGCATTTGCTGTAATGTTAAATTGTTTTTCGTTTTGAGCAGATGTGCACCTATTACCCATTTCTTTTGACTGCCAAAGACATTTGCACGGTACTGTACCGTGAACACGAACGTCAATAGCAGAAAGCCATCAACAATTATCGGCTTAAAAAATGTCATATTAACTTCAAGTACTTGATTATAACCTGATTTTAATTATGTAAAGTGAAGATTTGAATGCATCTTGAAGGGCAGGAAAATGCATATATTTTCTAAATAAATTTCAGAAAATATTTCAATTCTGTAGTTCTGTACAAATTGACCCCCCCCCCCCCCCCACTGTTCACTGTTTTTCAGCAAACAATGGGTCTTATTGCTGCCCCAATGCAACCTGCTGCATCTCTGCATTAACATGCCCATATTTATATGTCTTAATGGCCTTCCTTTATACATAAGCCTCAGAGACCATCATGCAAATAACACGGCCTCCTAAACAGTAATGCTAGACAGTAAAAGCTGATATCTATAGTAACCAATCACAAATTCTCTGCACCATAACCATGAATAACTGGTAAGGTGAGGGAGACTGAACAAAGAGAACATGCACATTAGCATCGCGGGCAGTCATGGCTCTTAAAGGCATCAAAAGAAGCTGTTAAATGATACATAGAAAACCAAACTGCAAAAGAGAGGCATGAAGCTGGCCAATTCATGAATGTGCTTGATAGAAAAACTTCGAAGTGTATGAAGGAATAAAATCAGGACACCTCATCCCATGAAAGGGAAGAGTAGAAAGAGAAGAGTTTATTGACAAACAGCCTGTGGTGGCCTTTCCAAGGATGGAGAAGCACCGGCAAAGCGGTAAGATACACTGCAGCCTTACAGGAATATCTTACCTGAATACAGAAATTATTTGTCTAAAGTACTGGGAACAAGGTGAAAATTCACGCACAGATCTGCAGTTCTTTAAAGATGTAGTTTCAAAAAGAAGTTACAGGAAATCCATCAGTTCAAGATAGCACTGCGGCTAGTAAAAACAAAAAACAGTTTATTTGTCACTCAGGAAGAAATATGTCTGAGACAAGAGAAAATCAGAGAAATGGGAGATCCCCAACTCTGCGGACAGAGCCAATCATGGGATGAAGAACAGGCAATAGTAAGGAAACAAAAGAAAACAAGAACAGGTGAGTAGACCTTAGTCATTTGTGCTGGGAGCTCCATGGGCTTAGGTGGAACTGCAGGCTTTCTTTTTGGGGAGGCCTGGGGAGAAGTGGTTTTTGTCTCTGTGATCTCAGCAGATGGTTCTAGAATGTTCCTACTTGCTGCTGATGCACTTAGCTTTGCCAAGGAGTCTGTGGCGACGGAATCGCCCAGGGAAGGTTTGCTGCTGAACTCCTGCAGCGTGCTCTCCAGCTCACGGATGGATTCCTCCAGGCTGTCCAGCCGCTGGTAGGTGTCGCAGCGCAAAGCCTGCGCTCGAACTTTCCTGGACTGTCCCTCTCCAGCTACGCTTGGCAAGGCACTAACCAAAGCACTGGATTCAGATTCACAGACACTGGTCTGTGATTTTGGTTTAGCTTTGTCCAGCTGTTTAGCTGACCCATTTATACCCTTTTCAGCATCATGGGAAAATTTCAGGGTCCTCTGTCCTGTCTGAAGCCCCCACTTCACTGCTTCCTTCAGTGCTTCCTGCTTCTCTTTGGGAAGTGCGATCCTGGGGTTTGAACCTGCCCTGCAAGGATCCATTGGTCTGTTAAGTCTGGGTTTAGGTATTGGCTTGCCCACATGACATGCTTGGTCAGACTTTATGTCAGACTCAAAATTTCCAATTTCAGTGGGATTCTCCTCATCTAATAGTGCTTCTAGTTGTCTAAAGGCCTCTTCAACTTCCAAACATTCTCTGAACAGCAGAACTAAAGGGGTACTGTCTAGATTTGGTCTGTATGTATTTTTTCCTTGTGCCTTGATGCCAGATGTATCCTGTTGGGGTTGGACTGGAAGGGTCAGTGTCTGTAGGCCTTGCCATCCTTGCTTAGTGAGATCTTTGGCCTCACTACTGGATAGCACCCTTAATTCTTGGTGTGTGAGGAGTAGGGCCAGTTCTTCTTTATTATTTTCAGTCTCTGTTTCTTCAAAGGACTCTTGGATCCTCAACTCCCAATTCTGGGGCTTCTTCTGAGGTTGGGGTACACGGGGTTTCTCACGACGGGGCAAAGCTGTGGCTACCACTGGCCTCGTTGTAACGCTTGCTGCCTGAACTCCGTGTCCAAGGCCATCTACAATGACATTAGATGCCTGCTGAGGGCTCACAATGCTTCTGGACGCTTTACCTCTGCCCGTGTCCTGCCTAGCTCTGAGTACATGTCCACCATCCTTCCTTTCTGCGCCTGACCTCTTATAAGGGGAGGATGGGGCAGAAGACCAGTCAGTTAGCACAATCTGAGGGATCTGACTGGATGAAAGACTGGTTGGTGTGATATCCAGTTCCTGTCAATAAAATCGGGAAGATTACTCTGGTGAACCATGTAAGAAATAATCCATAAGGAACAACTAAAACTATCATCACTAATATTAATTTCATAAATATTAATCATAAGCCAAAACAGTCAACAATAATTGATACTTTATTGATCCCTGTCTTTATACCTCCCCCATCTTGCTCTCAGTAGGTGAGAGCAAGTTGGCTATGAAGGGCAGTCACCCATAACAGTGCCCAGGGAGCTGGGGGTCAAAGGCCTTGGCCCAGGGCACACAGATGTGCCAAGGCTAGACTCAAACCACTGACCTTCCTATAACAGGTACAGAGGCCTGGCCCACTGAGCCATACAGTGCCAATCATGCTGTTTCCAGGACTACTATACAGGTATAACAGCCAGATATAACAAAGTCAAGTATTGATCATTCATTTGAGAGTTCATTCATAAACTATTTCTTTCCCTTCAGTGGTGCAGCACATAAATTGACTGTAATTTTCCAGGGGTTCTACATGAATTTTGGCTGAGCACAGAATAGTCCTGTGATTAAGCAGCACTCTGTACAAAGACATCCTGTCTCCCGTTCTTGCATTTTTAGTATTTATTTATCAGACCTAGCTTGTTTACAGCTGCCCTAACAGATAAATTAACGTAACAGTTCAAAGTGCACCTCTGAATTTTGATGTTCATGAAGGATTTGGCTGCTGCAAGCTTTGGTACTCACAAAGACAACTTTAAACTAGCATCAACACCCTGGCCTGTGTTTGATGGAACAAAATAGCATATAAGACATTGTTATGATAGCAGGAAGTCAGACCGGATGAGAGTTGTACCTGTGTAGCTAATATAGGAGCGCTAAGTCTTCGTTCACTTGGGCATTGGCCCAACTCCAACTGTAGGCCAGAGGGGTCCAGAGATGCTGCAGATAACTGGAGGACACAGCGAGGCACAGCCTCTACAGGTCACTGGTGCATGCTGTCAGTACAACCCACATGGCAGCATGCAGCACACTGCACGCAAGAGCAGCTGCAACACCTCACACGCATTGTCCCGGCCACCGACGCCACACTCAATCCCCATGACCTTACCTCATGAAGCCAGGCCCCAGTCTGGCACTCAAAGACAGGATATGGGAGATATCGATTTCCTCAGACATTCAATGAGCCTCCACCCATCACAAGCATACAACAGGAGACACATCACTCTGCAATCCTATGGAAGCGAGTCCTTTAAGTTCCAGGAAAAGCAAAAATCTTCAGTAACTGGTGAATACAGTGACTAGTGCCTAAGTTAGTTAGAACTCAGGAAGATGTTCTGGCTGTTATGTAGGATGAACTACAGCGTCACTAGGGTGGTTAACTGGTGGAATCCCAGACAGTTAGATGAGGTAATAAGTGTCGAGGGAGAACTCAGCACAGAAACATCCTGGACCAGAGAGGCTCTGTGACTGCAGCTAGAATGGTGTGACAGCGCATCATCTGGGGATTCCCTTTCTGTAACATCTCGTGCCAATTACAGCCACAGGCACTGCTAGATGTGAACAAAGGCAGAAGTCCCACATTCACTCAGCAGCTTCAATGACTATAATTGGAAAGAAAGAGCACACACACACACATCACTTCAAACCAGATGTGCACAAGCCAGAAGTGCGTGCTGCCACAGGAAGCCAGGTGGTGTAACTCTTACTGGAATCCCTCACGGTCCACCAGCTTTCAGATTAGTTGCGTCTAAATGATGATTGAGAGAGGACAGCCCAAGCAGAGGAAGATAGAAACAGGGAGCTCGGGAGCTGTGCTCCAGAAAGGCCTCATGGTTTTTTGGTTTACCTTCCTTCTCAGGGGCCCTGAGGACCTCAGGTCCAGGCTGGAAGGGGGGGCACGGGTCTTGAGCAAGGTGTTGGGCAGGGAGTGGGGAGGGGACACTTTGACTTTGACTGGGTTTCTTTGAAACACCTAGTGGACGGTGGGGGGAAATGTGGTGAGCGGATCCAAAAATAAGAGGAAACCCATTCACCCTCTGACAAGGGCCAGAGCACCATATTAAATGCATATAAAGTCTACACACCATTTAAAATTCAACTACTTTTGTTGCATCTACAGTCTTACACGAAAGAGATTACATCATATTTATTGCCATATTAATACATGGTTATAGGTAACACTTATGTGAAAGGCAAAAGTAATAAGAGACATGAATAAGCATAGAGCACCGCAGTAATAACCATTATGAAGTTTGGGTGACCAAGTGTCTTCAATATGACCTAAAAAGCTGGTTATTCTCTAGCTGTGAATGAAGATTGAGGCTGTGGAAATACACAGTTTTGGTGTGAGACAAAAGATTTCAAAGGCTTTAAATATCGCTTGTAGGGTGATTGAGAAGCAGAGACAGGTTCCTGGATGGGATACTGATTCATCTCAGGACATAACGACGGGTAATTCCGAGAAGGACGTGGTGTGGATGTATAAAGGCGAGATTCAAAGCCACAGCCTTGGATGAATAAGACTACTGAGCCTCCAACCCCCCCTCAAGGTGAATTTAAGGCTGGGGAGGTCAACCCTAGAACTCGGGACTCCCAAATGAATCAGATCATTATTACTCCCCCAGCTACAAAATCACCATCAACTGAAAACACGAGGAGGGATTTCTGTCTAATGACAGTTTCCCAAGAACTGGATGGGACTTGATGTTTCTTGAGGGGGGACAAAAAAATATTGCAAGGCTATGCGATCCTGACGGAGACCTACCAAAACATACTAGCAGTTACTCAAGACACAAGACTTAATTAACACCTGTATACTTCTTCAACCTGTATTGTCTACCTTTAATTTACTCTTAATTCATACAAGAGATTATTGAAGTGCTTGTTTTTCACTTGGAGATGTGTGTAAAAATACAGCAAAAGAAGGTAGAAGGATGTCACATTCCAGTTGTCAAGATTTTGGTTTGATAGCTCAAAACACATTGGCCTTTTTAAAGGGTGTGTATATATTTCCCTGTTCCGGACAAGAAAATCCCTTAGGACGGTTAATCATTTGCTGATTATAGTGGCCAAAGACTGACTTATGTCTCTCTGGTAATCTAAGATGAGAAACAGCAACTGTGATGAACTTCATCAAGAAATTCTAAAAATCGCTTCAAGAAAAAATTAATTAAAAAATTACAATAATTACAGTTTTGAGATATTCTTTGCACAGGCGTGAGACTGGAGTTTGTTCTTAGTTTAATACAACATTTTAACATGTTCAGATATATCATCTTGGGGTCTTGATTCCACGCAGGGTTCGGTCAACACGATAAAGCTCTGGATAATAACTAAATTTACCAAGTCAACCACTTCTCTATATAGTTAATGGAATTTCCAACTTCTAAATGACTAGAACATTTATCAGAAGCATGCGGCACCCGTGTTATATTTATATACATATATATTATGCTTTTTCAAATATGTCCCACTGTACAGTGTCAGCAGAATCTGTTACTTGATTATGGGAAATACTGGGTCCCTCCCAAGCCTACCTCCAGCTCAGCGATTATCTTCTCCTCATCATCTTCATCCCTCACCCCAGAAGCAGCAATGACTGGGGGTGTGGAGGAGGGCCGTGGTGCCTCTGAGGAGACTCTTCTCAGCTTAACATGGGATTTTGGTGTCTCCATTTCCTCCAGTTCTGCCTTCTGCACACCAGGACACAGTGTTGGAAAGCACAGAGAAAATAAATTCCTGCAGTCCAGAATTCAATAATATCCTGAAAAGATGTAGTCAGGAATGACTGTGATGAACTGGAACTCTGTCCAGGATGCACCTCTGTTTTGTGCAGTGTGTTTCCTTGAATTGTCCCCAGGAACTTTCAAGATACGTGGGTAAACGCTAGATGAATGCATGATTGACTAAGATGGTTTGGCATCCTGTGCAGGGTCTTCCCCCACCTTAATCTCTGTGTTACATAGGATAGGCTCCAGAAACCTCCGAACCCTGCTCAGGAGATGTGGCTGAATGATGGATAGATAGCTTTAAAACTGACTGTGATGAAGTGGCGTCCTGTCCAGGGCTTGCCCTGCCTTGTGCCCTGTGCTTGCTGAGATACACTCCAGGCTCACTGTGACCCGGCACCAGAAATGTGGTTATGGGAGATGGATGGATGAATTGATTTATGATTGAATTATGAACATGGAATGACAAAGAATTGACAGAATATTAATGTAAGCTGTTGCCCCATATGGCGTGTGAATTTGTCTTCTACACTTCAGGCCTGTCACACTTCTGAGCGATGTTACTATTTCGACACCATCAGGAACACTGTGCCAACCTGCAGTGCGTCACACTCCTCACCTTAACACTTTTGCTTGTGATGATGACCTCCCCAGTGCGATTGGTGGTGAGCCCGTGGGACGAGGGGAAGCTCCGCCGGGGGGGTGGAGGTGGGGGGGACTTAGAGGGCTTCTCAGTGCGATAGCGGGGAACTGTCAGCTCATCTGTGGGGAGATCGTTGACATCCTTGACAGGAACCCTTTCTGACATGAAGATTTCAAGTCGTGAAGATGGGACATCTGAAGGAACCTATGAATATTTCAGTGTGCGCAGTCCAGAAGTAACCACAAACTCCATGTCTGTTATAGTGCGGCAGTGAAACTATGCATCAATCAAAGTTTAATTACCAGGGCTACTTTTTTGTGATTAATGTTCATTCCATAGTTTGCTATTGTGTCTACCCAGTTTCTTGTTGTCCATCTCCAGATTTACGAGATGATGTTCAGCTCAGCTAACTCACCAGATCCCCGACAGAAGCTGGCCTCCTTGCCAGCCAGCTTCTGAGCTGCGTGCTGGGGTTTGCTGGGACGGTGCTCCGGCGTGCTACCGGCGCTTTCGCATGCGTGGGCCGTTGAAGGCTTGTTGATCTGCTTGGCTGCAAAGTCCAGGTCAGGAATGGCTTTCATGAGCTCAGCCTGGGTCTCCTCCAGCAGCCGATTGATATCCTGGGCGCTATACTGGGTGAGGCTGGCCCGCTTCTCTTCCCAGTCCCGTTCTGCTGCCTACAAAATACATAACATATAAAGGGTCATCTCTTCAACTGAGCTCCCAACCGAACACAAGCTAGGTGCAAACAAGCAGGTGTGATGAAATAATATAGGTCTGCTGTAGGAAGCGAAAACCAAACTCACAGCAGACAACAGCAATGTAAAAACAAGCGAACAAGCAGACAAAGCAGGCACATAATAGACAAGGGCAATAAAGATGGGAAATGAGATGCACATAGATAATAAGGCTCAGGCAGATGTACACCAAGACACAGCTATAAGCACATGATAACAGGTTCCCAGTACCAGTCTGACCTCCACGGACACTGATTTTTCTGTGCCGCGGCGGCCTGACAGCTCTTCCAGGGCCCGATTCTTGAGGGATGTGGGGGCCAGCGGGTCGTGATGGGGGCTGATAGGGTTGCCGTGAGTCAAGCTCGAGTGGGGAGTCCAGTTAGACAGGGTAACGTTCCCGGCCAGGCTGTTGAAGTTTAAGGGTGGGCTTGTAGGAATATCGAAGTCAGTAGCTTTGCTGAAATCGCTTGCCTGCTTGGGGGACTGACTGGAAAACTCCTCTGGAGCTTTCCAGATTCCCTCGTTCGCCTGCCTGAAAACAGGGATGTAGGACACATGAAACAGGGTTACCATGTGTGGGGGGAGCAGAACCGTTGGAGAGTCATAGCCTATGGTGCTGCTGGCTGACAGAGGAGACACCTCGGGATCAAAGCATTCATAGACCAAAAAGAATTAACCCCCCCCCCCAAAAGACTACCTCCACCCCCCAAAGAGTCCGCCCCCCGAGGTAGCCCACAGCCGTCTGCAATACCTCCGCAGCGTGGCCAGGGTGTCAGTGATGGTCTTGCATCGCTTCAGGAGAGCGTCCAGCCTGTGTGGCTCTTCCTTTAGGAACTTGACAGCCTCTACCTCCACCCTCAGCACCACACGCATCTTACTCTGCAGGCTGGGGAACTGGTCTACATAGCAGGAAATGGAAAAACAAAGTGCACACGTTGCATTTAATCATGTCACGTGTGCATTGCATTATGGGCTTAAATTAGTATAATTCAGTATTTCTTGTAATTTGCCATGCATGTGTGACTCAGCCTTTATGAGTGGATCACTGCTTTCCTTGGGATATGTGTTTCAGATCATCCTTATGAATGACAGTATTTTAATGTATCCCAGCACACCCCGGGGTGTAACTGTTTGACTAAGGAAATCTCAATTTAACTCAAGGTATGGCAGCATTTCAGTCTATTGCAGAGCGCCAATAGACCCTGTGAGGGTCACCTCATACATCATCTCAGTAGGTTCCCAACTGCATCATGACTCACTCTTTAGTTCTGTGAGGGTCTCTCCCAGCTTCCTCAGTGCTGCAGTCTTTTCTTCCAGCTCCTGCACTGTCACGAGTTTCTGGTTCACCGAGGAGTCCTTCTGGATCTCCTCCACTGACTTCTCCAAATCACTGCAACCACACACACAAAGCTATGGAAGACTGCACCACCTAATATGGGAAATCTAAAATAAAACGTAAGTGATACGTCTAAGAAGTTTTAGAGGATGTGGTTTGGAAGGTAAAACTAATATCCTAGGTCAGGCACTGTTCAAGGACATTTGAACAATTTGAATCTGTAATATGTGCCAGATATATAAATGCATGAAGGATGAACCGAAATGATATGTAAATTTAATTCATCCAGAAAAACTGGAAAAGAAGTGTGTCTGCTTTGCACAGCAGAGGAAGCCCAGAATGTCTCTGTATTTCCATTTCTGTCGGGATTCTCAACGCACTGTAGCTGTTGGATGACAAGTTCCTCCTCGTTGAGGTACTTGAGTCTCTCCTCCTCCACTAGGAGGCGCTGTCTCTGCAGGGGGTCCTCCTGCTTACGGAGGGCGTCCGTCAGCCGTGCGCTGATCTCTGTCTCTGTCCGTTTCAGCAGTGATCGCACGGAGTCCTGGTTCTGGAGCTGAGTGTGCACATACATTTAGGGACAATTCGATCTCTTCTGTCTATGCCAATAGAATGCATGAGAGTACATCAAGTACACCTGACTGTACAGCTAACGACTAACATTAAGAAAGATTAGGCACTACAATATATAAGAGCAGTACAGCAGAGCCGTATATAGTAAAATATGAATAGAATAATAATATTCATCTACAGTTGGCATGATATGAAAGCAATAATACTTGACCATCTGTAAGATGGTCAAAATGCAAAGCTGCTTCAGCCTGCTCCACCTTGTAATGGCCTGTTTCCAGTCACAGGACAGCATCTCCTTAAGTGGAGCATGACTGTCTTTGTCCTTGTGTTTTTTGGGGGGTGCTTATGTCTGTGCATCCTGATGCATACGTCACACGGCCTATTTCCACTCTGCGTGGTCCCTTCCTAAAGCAGCGTATAATGACTCATAATGAGAGCACATCGTGCAACCTCACAGTACATGGACACAGGCAGGAGTATTACCACATCGTAAACATTGAGTTTTTAGGGTGTGATGCATTTAAAGGAGGGCTGTGTGTCCGTTGAGCCCTGAACAGTGTGTTTCTTAACTAAAATCAGCCGGCAGCTGGTTGGCCTTTTTTCCCCAACACTGGCCGCCCCCCTGGAGCCCAGCTGGTGCAGAGCGAATATCCTGCCAGACAGGAAGTTGTTGTGGAAGGGACTTGGGCCTCCTGCCTAGCCAGCAGCTGGGCAATGAGTGTAGCAGGAGCTGACAGCCTGACCGTCCGTGAGCCCAGCGGACTGGACACAGAGAAAGGAGGCTGATAAATAAAAAAGAGCGGAAATCTAAGGATGGGGCAAAGCTTGGCTGCTGACACCCAACTGGAAGATAGTTATGGAAAAAAACCCACGTTTCTCATCAAGCACCTTGCCAGCCCGACTTCCCTTCCCACCCCTCTTATGCAGCGAATCTGCTCCTCCCTTTGCAGTATTTACTGCTGCCATGAATTATTCATGATATGTAAACACAAGCTTTTCCACAGAACAGCAATAACTGTGAAAATAGCAATTAATACTGTGGCACTCACACGGCTAATCATCTGGGCATGGGGCTTTAAAGTAGCTAGGTCAAATGAAAGGCATTCAGTCTGAATTCAGGAAAAATACCCAACTGTAGAACTAGATTAAACAAAAACATGCAAGCCATTTGACTTGCTGCAGATAAAAACATCTGATAAAAATCTTGTGTTTTTCTCATCTGCGGATGTGAAGCACTGGGAGACCAAGCACCAATTTGAACCCCGATTCATTTGCCCTTATCCTCTGCCTCCGTACTGTGCAGACATGCAACTGATGCCTCTAACCTGGAGCCACAGATGAAGTTCTGAAACATCAACTGCTCTACTGAAGTTCCTTGAACTACCAAAACGTCCCCCTGGTCCCGTCAACATTTCCGCCTTTCTGATGCAAGTTGTCAAGCTCAGAGCAGGTGTGATGGTCCCATCTCCGCATCAACGGTTGCAAGATTTTAGAAATTTAAAAGAATATTTTTTTTGTTTGGCAAATGTTTTTATCCAAAGCAATGTACAATTGAAAAAACAGAACCAGCCAGTCCTTGGAGCAACTGGGTCCTTCCTCAAGTGCCCAACAGGTAAAGTCATTTGGCCCACCCAGAGATCTGAACCACTGACCTTCCAATCACAGTCACACCATCCTACCTCACTGAGCCACTCACCATCTGTTCAATTAAAAGCTCCTGACTGCAGTGTCAGATTCCAGCCAGATATCAGTGTAGTCTCTTTTGTCATTATGCACAATCTGATGCTTCTCACCAATCCCTTCCTCCCATGGCATTCCTGGAGGCGGAACGCTTCTCATTTCAACAGGCACCTTTGGATTCCCAGGGAATTGTGAAACTGCTGCTTAATTGACCTGACTTTATTCTTTTCTGTCTGAAGCTATATTTATCCAGGGACAAATGTGTGGGAAACATCCTGTTTACAAGAGAAGATTTCTTTCTACCTGCTGTTATCATGAAATAGCTATAATTAAATGCAAATATACCACCTACAATTTGATTAGCTATAAAAAGCTAAGGTAGGCCTCCTTTAAGTGGAATAAATATTTTGACGATTGCCGTGTGGCAGCAGGTGATCTCTGACCTGCATCTTGCGCAGCTGGGACAACTGGTCGCGCAGTTCGGTGGCATTGTGTTGCAGGTCGTACAGGTGCAGCTGCATCTGCAGACGAGAGACTGTGGTCGCCTGCGTGGCGCTGACTGGAGGAGGTGGCATCAAGGCCAAGGGAGCGGAGGGCGTCAGAGCTGGCGGGGAGAGGACAGGACAGGGATCAACAGACAGGAAACCAATGCTATCCTTAAGCTAACACGTATGTCACAAACAGACAAACACACAGACAGAATGCACCGAGCCCCCTATATATTAAGCCATAACCAACAGTCAATCTCAGAACAGTCTCCAGGATCACCACTGGAACTAGGTAGTAAACAGTAAGATATTATTGTTAGTTGGGTTGTTGAAAGACACTATGTCGGTTTTCATTCAATACCACATCATGTCACGCAGGATCTACAGCACGGCTTTCCAACTCCAGTCCTGGAGAGCTACTGTCCTGGTAGAATAGAAAACCCACTGGACAGTAGTTCTCCAGGACCGAAGTTGAAGACCCCTGATCTAGGGAGTCAAGACCACAAATCAACACAAACAGATCAAGAAGAATGCCTTGATAAGGAAGGCATTTCTACGCTCACAAGGGAGACCACGGATTAAGTACAAGTGGGGCATGAGCAGACAGGGGCTCACTATATGCACCCAGAGTTAAAGAAAGAATGTGAATTGTGGAAGACAGTCCTGTGGCATGATGGTGGTGGTGGTGGTGGTGGTGGGGGTCATACCATCATCAGATTAGTAGCAGCGATAGACATAAATTTAAGATTAAAACCACAACTAGAGACAAAAACAGACAGACAAACACAAGTGCTAGTATCCATTTGATGCCCAAATCGACTTTTACAAGTCTGACAAATGGCTTTCTGAAGCGAACAGGAGTCCCATTTTCACTAAAAATGCTCACAAGGGCTGATTTCTATATGGATGTTGAAAGTAGGATGATGAAGGGAGAGGGGGTTGCCTGCCTTAAGACCTTGCCTCTCAGACCACTGGAGCAGTCTACAAATCATCCCCTGTGCATCAGTAGTCTGCTCTATTCATGTCCCATAGCACAGTGAGAAAGAGCACAGCCTTCCTCCCAAACACAAACAGGAGTGAAAGGGAAACATAGAGATGAATAGGCACAAATCAGGACAGCCATCAAAAGAGACAACTGCACTTAGACAGACCGGAGCATGAACAAAGGAAATAGATACCTCTCCGCTTTTTAAGGCGTCCAGCTGAAACAAAGAAGGAATCGGCTTGTTACAAAAACCAAAACAAAAAATAAAAGCTCGTCTCTCTATCGAGACAGCTCTACGTGCGCTTGTCAAGAATTTCCGGACAGGGTGCTGCTATCCACGCCGAAAGTCTCCCTGCTCGCTGATCTCTTGTGAAGTGCCAGAAGAAAGGGAACTTTGTTTAAAAATC
Organism: Brienomyrus brachyistius; assembly: GCF_023856365.1. Lineage (NCBI taxonomy): Eukaryota > Metazoa > Chordata > Actinopteri > Osteoglossiformes > Mormyridae > Brienomyrus > Brienomyrus brachyistius. The sequence continues at coordinate 17,513,625 of NC_064537.1, read as the reverse complement.
GGTCTAGGCAGAGCTTCAACTGCCCGGCCTGTGAGATGAAGTCTGCAAGGATTCACTTACGTCAAGCTTTTATGTCTCAGGTCGAGAAAAGGGAGCAGAGCCAATCAGAGGCCAGAGGACCAAAGGAAGCACAATAAAAGTTCCCCCTTCCAATATATGACACCTCCCTCAGTCAAAAACTCCTTTTCAACAGTTCTGTGAAACCACTTCAAGGGGCCATATTTATGAATAAGGATTCATGGTAAACAGAGATGCATGGAAAACTTTAGACAGCCTCCAGACAATGAATTTGTAAATGCTAATGGCTCCTATCAGTTAAGATGCATGTGATGATTCCCTCCCAATGAAAAGTAAACTGAGCAAAAAGAAGTGCTTTGCTCTTTAAAACAGATCGTTCGTAAGGATCCCCAATAACATTCACTGTTCATGAGAAAAAGCAGGGATGTAGATGGAGAGTAGGGCACTTACTTCCTGTGCCTGAACAGTCACTAGTGGATTCAGTCTTCTCACTGGAAGGGAAGCAGAAAGCAGTGAGGTCCTCACCACCTGGATATGCTGGAGGAAGAGCTTTCTCTGAGCTATTCACTCATACAAACAATCACAGGCGTGTGTAGATGCCATATTTGTCAGTCATGTGACATGTCACATGGGTGTGGTGCAGGGGAAATGACCTGTTCACTAATGGAGTGTACAGGTAGGTGAGAAGGAACTCGAAACTTTCCTGTTAACCATGCTACGTTATATGTGTTAATTTGGTATACTTACTTATTCACATGAACACATATGGGCATTGGGCTCAGTGCAATAGGTGCACATAAGCATGTATTGTGAATGGAGGACATGTAAAAAGTTAGAGTTTTTAATAAATCAAGTTAACACTATTAATGAGTATGTTTCCTCCATACAGGAAAGCACACGTCAAGCAGATTCTCCCTGCATCAGCTGCACAGCAACTCTGCTCATGGGAGTTTTACTTACACAAAAATGTTCTGATTGGTTATCTCTCTGAACCAATTATTTCTCCTTCTGCTCTCAGAACATTTTTGTGTAAGTAAAATTTCCACGAACGCACTACGGTGTGGGTCATTGACAAACCCACACATTTCACCTGAAGCAAGCTGACGGCATTTAAAGTCTTCTTGGGACTGAAAGGGCTACTTAGCTCTTTATTTAGCTCATAACAAATTCCTTGTGCTGACTCAGTCTATGACAAACTTACGTGCTGTCACTGTCCGGACCCCTGGTCAGCACACTCTGCACTAGACCAGTGAGGCTGGCGATCTGTTTCTCCATCGCCTCCATCCGCTCCCTGGCCAGCACACATCCAAAAACATTTACAAGCTAAGGTTACTTTTGGCTGGCCTTTACCGTAATGTAAGAGGCAGAGACCGAAACACAATCCCTAAAATCAGTGGATACACCTTGGGCAGAAAGCACAGCTGTGTATGCAGTACAGCTTGTAAGACTGTTTGCAGCCACTACGCTGGATGCCTGGAAAGCAAATGACCCCGGATAACCCAGGCAGAGTGCTTACACAGTGGAATGACATAAACTGGGAATGTTGCATATCCTCATACTTTTAAAAGAATTATATATAAAATCATATATTACATAATACAAAATATCAATTCATTCATCCATATGTTTTATAGATGCCCTTCCAAAGCAGGAAAGCACTGATCCTGTAGCCAAATGAAGAATGCACAGAGCACAAGGCAGAGGGTACCCCGAATGGGATGCTAGTCCAAGACAGCACATAGATAATCTCAGCCTAGGCACCCTAAATAATTTGTAGACACTATTTTACCTAAACAGCAAGTCTTCGGACAATCTAGTTCAAACGCTGGTAGGACATGGAGACACTCCTGGCTACCTAAGATCCTGCTCAGGGAAAGCAGGTGGAAAATGGGTGGGTTCAGCCTGAGCACTCAGACGCAAGAGTGTGAATGACCCAGACATGCAGATGTTAATACAGTCATGGCTCCTTACCGTGTGTCCACCTCGTTGCCTGGAAGGGGCGAGGTGTATCCCGGCGTTCCTCGGGCCGCTTCCCCTGCAGGCACCAGGGCCCCACAGAGTGGATCAGAGCTGGACCCCGTGCGAGACTTGGGGCTCTCCGCAAACACGGAGGAGGAGCTGGAGTCCTTCCGCAGGCCCTGACGCACAGGGGACCCTCGGCTGGGAGACCCTGTGTAAGAGTCACGGTCCCGCACGTCGGGGATTTTCTGTGGGGACGAAGGCGGCATGCGGAAGCCCATTCCCAGTGTGGCGTATGCTTCAGGGTACAGCGGGCCCCCAGACTTGTAGAGAGCCTCCTCTACCTCCCCCTGCAGGGCGGCGGTGGAATAGGTACTAAGCGAACGCACGGAGCCGCGGCGGTACAGTGCCCCCGGCACGGGAAAGGTGAAAGGGTCGCCAACGGCCAGTGACTGGGCAGAGGCGATGCTGAGGCGGCCCTCGTGCACCAGGCCATAGGGCTCGGCGTACAGGCCCTCGTTCTTCAGCAGCACTATGTTCTTGGTGGATACCTCCTCGTCTGGCTTGACATCACGCCGTTCCAGGATGGCACTTGGGGAGGGTGAGAGGCCGGCCTGGGGGTGCGCCACCAGCGGGTGGTGGGGATGCGGGGGTACGTGACCGGGCCCGGCAAAGGAGGGGGGGCGGCCGACACTATAGGAGAGGCGGGAGCGGGAGGGTGAGCCCGAGGGGGGTGAGGATGAAGGGGGGGCATTGTTAAGACGGCGGGTTGGCGACGACTCCCGGGAGGCGAACGCCATCTCCCTCTGAAAGGGGAGACAGAGAGGGGCATTATCACAGAAGGATGGGAAATTATCACAGAAGGATGGGAAATTATCACAGAAGGATGGGAAATTATCACAGAAGGATGGGAAATTATCACAGAAGGATGGGAAATTATCACAGAATGCAGGGCCATTATCACATAATTAAAGGGCATTATCATAGGATGATGGGGCATTATCACATAATGAAGGGGTATTATCACAGAAGGAAGGGGCATTATTACAGAACTAAGGGGTATTATCACAGGATGAAGGGGCATTATCACAAAATGAGGGGGCATTATCACAGAATGAGGGAGGATTATCATAGAATGAAGGAGCATTAACACAGGATAAATGGGCATTATCACAGAAGGATGGGAAATTATCACAGAAGGATGGGGATTATCACAGAATGCAGGGGCATTATCACAGAATGAGGTGGCATTATCACAGAATGAAGGGGCATTATCACAGAAGGATGGGACATTATCACAGAATGAGAAGCATTACCATAGAATGAAGGGGCATTGTCACAGAATCAGGGGGCATTATCACAACATGAAGGGGCATTATCACAGAAGGATGGGGATTATCACAGAATGAGGGGGCATTATCACATAATGAAGGGACATTATCACAGGATGAGGGGACATTATCACAGAAGGGTGGGGATTATCACAGAATGAGGGGGCATTATCATAGCATAAAGGGGCATTATCATAGCATAAAGGGGCATTATCATGTAATCACGGGGCATAGTCTATAGCATGTTCCTCACAGGGGAACAACAGGAAAGCTGGAACCACAACTTTGCCTGTTCTGCTAAGGAATTTTCTGTCATTCACATTCTCTATATGGACACCCACTCCAATCTTCCACACCCCCAGCTGCGGGATTAACCCTTTTCAAGGGTAAATACCTCTTCTCTCCCCCACTTTCTCTTTCTCTCAATCCTGTAATTCTTCTTTGCCCCCATTATGCTGCCAGTACTTGGTTTAAACAGCCTAATAAGATTGTGCAAGTTTATTACCACACTTGATTCGCCCCCCCCCCACCCCATCAGAGGGCTTTCAGTAATTCTAAAGTATCAGCAGAAACACATAGAGAAGGATGCTGTGAGCCTCAAATGAAGACAGCAAAAGTGCTCATCTGCTGGGGGGAGTCTTGGATTATCTTTCAGGTGTAGACAGTTTACATAGATGGAGAGAGAAAAACACTTAATAGTTCGACTTAAACCATGTGAACGAATGAAAGTGGGTCTTTGGGTTGAGTGAAGTTTGCTTTGGGCTGGCATCGGATACGCATGGGAGTAAGGGGGAATCCGAGAGAGATGCAGATTCAGGGAGGCAATTTGGCGTGCACTACAAGGAACCGCTAATGTGAATGACACAAACAGGTTGCTGGTTTGGAATAATTTGGTTAATAAACTAATTTGGTTACCCAGCGACTCATAATGAACTGTCACAGTAGCTCAGTTTCGTAAACGCAATGTTAATGCCAAAATTGGATTATTAAATGTATCATAATACTTGGCAAGCAACAATAAATAACAGCCGTGAAGTAATTAAACAAGGAAGAAAACCATTATGGAAAGATCTGCTGCTCACGGTATAGTGATATTTGTATGGGAAATTGAATGAAATGAGAGGTTAAGTATAACAGTGATGAAAACACTCTGAAGCTCATGGAAGCTCCAGTCAAGAAAAGCGAAGAGACCAAATTCTCTGCCCAACAACCATTATTACTTTTTCTTCAGCCGTTACATTTTAGGCTCTGATAGGTATTTTATGACTATTTGATAATGGGGAGCCTCTTCCACTCACCCTCAGGTCCCCATTGGCTAAGTGGGCGGTAGGGTATGCAGCGTAGATGGGCTCCTTGCGGTAGATCTTGATGATGCTACGATCCTGGATGTCTCGCACGTCCTCCAGCTCGTAGAAGATGTTGCGTGCCTCGTCCTTGATGAGGATGGCCGTGTTGGAGGATTTGAGCATACCCATGGTGAGCTTCTGGGGAAACATGTGGGCAATGAGCGCGTGCAGAGTGTCCAGGCTGCTCAGCTCGTGGGTGATGTGCACCCGCCGTGTCTCATCCCCGAATTGCAGGAAGAGCACACCTAGAGACAGGGGCAAGGCATAAGAACAGTCAACACACTTGAAAACGTGACTCTGCATAAATGTAGGCATTCAGTGTTGTGGGGAAGCCTAACCTGGTGACCGCAGTTTAGTCTGGCTAGCAGAGCGTGATAGCGGCAGACTCTGCCGTAATCGGTTCATGCGGTTGAAGCCCAATGGGATCTCGGCCTCCGACATGGTCTCCAGGGATTCGGCCGAGGCGTAGGACAATTTGGCGGCCTGGTCAGCCAGGCCAGACTGAGTGGAATGAGAGTGTCGTGGGCTCCGGCTCTGCAAGAAAGGTGGACGATAGTGTAAGGATTCAAATTTCGACTCTGTTACCATCAACATGATCACTTTGCCCCTTCGACCATATTCCAACAAATCATCCAGCATGGGGTCACAGTGAACCTGGAGCCTATTCAGGGGGACTGCTAGACCATCACGGGATGGTAGGAGGAAACCAGGGCAGCGGAAGGAAACTCAGAGAGACAGGGAGGACATTCAAACTGCAGACATGCCGAGGAGCAGGAGGTGTGGGGCTACATCATTAACTACCTCGCCACCATGCACTCGTTTCAGCAAAACAAATAGATTGTCCTTCACAAGTTGAATAAAAGCATTTGCTTGGAATGGATGCTAATATGAATTAGCCATAGATAAACAATATTTAATAAAAATAGGAAGATAAAAAAATACTGCAGACCCTGTCTAAATTTAACCTTTTCACGTTTATGCACAACAAATGATGGCGATACTCCGATTACGTAAAACGGGGATGAGGAGGACGTGAAAACGGCACCACCATCAGCGGTCTTCAGTGAAGTGTAGCGATCTGCCAGCCAATCAGATGTGAGGAACATGAGAGCACATGCGATGACATAATCTCCCCAGAGCCGTGGGAGCTGTTTGTTTTCATGCAGTGAGTGAGAGGCACATATAGGGAGTGACGTGGAGCGCAGCAATTAAAGGCGTAGGTGGGCAGCAGTGTTTTAATCATCCAGTTGCAGACAAGCCAGGGGACGGGGGGGGCAGATGGAGGTGCCACGAGAGGCTGTCAGGATGGTGTAGCGGAGCTAAGCTGCTCCCAGGCTTTCCCCCCAGCGGCTCTGCGTTCAGCGAGCTGGCTCAAAGATTCCTACAGTCAGGGAATTTTCCAGCTCCGAGCATGCGGTAATGAGCTCCCAGAGTGCGTGGTGCCTCGCTTCAAATGCGCGCTTGCTGTCATCAGCCCCCCGTAACTGGGAGAAAACTGCGATTTGCTGCTCTTTTGTTGCTTAACCAAATCTACCTTCATCCCTGCAAATGTTGCCAAAGGTGACAGACGTCTACATGTGCAGGGATACATGGGGAGGTACATGTCGTGGTTTATTCACTTCACACCTCACACATTAATCACCCATCACCACAATGTGCTCCTGGATTTACATCGTAGACACAGAAACCTTAAGAATACAAACTTTCACACTTTAGCTATATGGATTGCATTACATTGTCCTATTTTGTCCAAAGTGACGATCAGAGAACAGAGTCAACCCTAAAGCAACTGGGATTTAGGGTCTTGCTTAAGGGCCCAACAATGACATCACTCTGTAAACTACAGGATTTGAACCAATGACCTTCTGATCACCTTCCTACACACACCACTCTGCACTTTATTGTTTGATATCTATTGTTTAATGCCCTGTGTCTGGTTTCTTTATACTTAAGTTCCTTCGATACTTATTTCTTTCATACATATGTCCCATGTTTCACAGTCTGGGACAAAAATGCATTTCACTGCACACTGTACTGAGTATAACTTTGAAACTTTGACTTTGAAACCTAACTTGACTGAAGTCATGTGAGAGACAGCTGAAGCCTGACAACTGACCCACAGCAGCACATCCATCAGTTTAAGCCATTATAATTAAACACCACCTAATACCTAATCTAGCACAGGGTCATAGGGAACCCAGTGTCTATCCCAGGCAATGCAGTGCACCAGGCAGGGCTACACCCAGGATGGGGTACTGGACCATTACAGCACATAGAAATGCAAAGCAGGGAATTTTACCTACAGTATGTTATGCATTTTGTCTGCTGGGGGAAACTATACCAGCCAGACAAATGACATGTTAAAGAACATAGAAATTCCACACATACATAGAGGTAACACTCAAACATACTCAAGCCTAGAGGTGTGAGCCAAAAGTGCTACCCATTCACACAGGCACACATAAAAATTCTCCCAGTCATAGTCTATAGATGCATGGATTAAGTCCCTGTTAAAGCAGAGTCCAAGTTCAACTTCAATATAATAATAATGCTTTCATTGTAAAATTTTCAAAACAAAAGAAATAATTGTAAACTATGCTTACATAATTACATTTAGAAGTCTAAATCTCTGTTGTAAAGACAGAAAAAATAGTATGTACAGTAATATAATTTTGACCTCCCAATAAAATCTGGCATAAATTTATATAGTCAGAGTTCTACCTCTCTGATAGCTGAAGTGACCCTGTGTAAGAATACATCTCCATAAATCTACGACACCAGGATTTTGCTATTTTTCTCATTATTCCATGCAGAAGAGGAGCAGGAAATGAAAGAAATGTACCGAAATTGCGAGAGGACCCCTTGTGTACAATCCGCTTTAGGTCAGCGTGCAGATTTTCTATATGACTGACTAGGAACTCCTCAGTACTTGAGGCTTATCGGCCATGTCCTGCTTGATTCGGCTATGTACTTCACATCCTTGTCATGTTGAAATGCAAAATTATTCAGCTTCAGCTCTTTTGTGGAGGGCAGCAAATTTTCCTGCAGAATGATCTCAATATTAGTAACCATTCATTTCCTACTCCATCCTGACCAGGATGGATGTCCCCACTGAGAAGAAAGAGTGACCAACACCATGCTTGACAACAGGTACTGTAGCCCTTGGGTGATGAATTTGTTGGCTTTGCACTTCCGCCTGTGATGTCTCACCTGTATGCCCTGCTGCTGTACCACTGCTCATCCTCAGAATCATCAGAAGCAGCACCATCACCTGCTTCCATCACCTGCCTGCCACCACCTGCCTGCCATCACCTGCCTGCCATCACCTGCCTTCCACCACCTGCCTGCCATCACCTGCCTTCCACCACCTGCCTGCCATCACCTGCCTGCCATCACCTGCCTTCCACCACCTGCCTGCCATCACCTGCCTGCCATCACCTGCCTTCCACCACCTGCCTGCCATCACCTGCCTGCCATCACCTGCCTTCCACCACCTGCCTGCCATCACCTGCCTGCCATCACCTGCCTTCCACCACCTGCCTGCCATCACCTGCCTGCCATCACCTGCCTTCCACCACCTGCCTGCCATCACCTGCCTGCCATCACCTGCCTGCCATCACCTGCCTGCCCCCCGCTTTGAGACTCAGATCTTGAAATGCGGATAATGTGAATTGGGACTTTGCATCTTGCTCATTTGACTTCCTCTGCCTATTTTCTTCCTTCTAGGGAGTTTTTCCTTGCCACTGTCACCTCAGGCTTGCTTCCCCTGGGGGTTTTATGTAGGGATAATGTAAAGTGCTTTGAGAGAACATAATGTTGTGAAAACGCGCTATACAAATAAACTTGAACTGAATTGAATTAAACAATGCCCTTGGGATTAATGCCAAATTCTCCACTGTCATGCTGTGCTTCATTTGAACGCATAACTCATAAATTCTGCGTTCTAATCGGAAATTTCTGCTGGAACATCCTCTGAAGTTGGAATTCCGACTTCTGAACTCGGAGGAATCAACACAACCTTGACCACAGAACTGAAGATGGCAACACCCTAAATCAACAGAAGTTAAAGCTGTAGTTTTACACTGTTTATTAGCATTTATCTTTTATTTTGTGATTCACTAAATCGGTCGTACACACAGTATCGTCCAACTGCTATCTGTGAATGTGTTGCTACGGTGTTTTTATGCACAAAATACCACTTAATGTGTCGTTATCCACTGATATTGCTAACAATGGCTAACAATTAACCAGGCTAAAACCAGGAACTGTTTCAAAGCAGAATTTCTTGCTTAACCAGACAACTTGTCTGATTTAAGGTAGTCTGGAATAAATGTAAGCGAATGAAGATAAAGGGGTAAATTAATCCGATAATTTATCAGGCCAAGCAAGAAATCCTGCTTTTTGAAACGGGTCCCTGGTATTGCAAAATGGCTTTCCGACTTGCTGTATAGAAACGCTGTTAACTCATGTGTGACGTCATTCCCAATTCCAAGTTCCGATCTCCGAGGTAAATGGAACGCAGCATAAGACCATTAAGGATTTTTCCAGCATGGTTTTGAGAGACGGTCTGAGATGTGACTGAATGATGTTTTTGTGAAAAGTGGCTTTTGTCTTTGTCACCCTGCCACACAGCTGGGGAATCCTGGAGGACATAGCAGCTGCATGCAGTATGTGGTGGGTCCAGTGCCAGCAGCCTCCCTAAGGAGCCGATTCGTTGAATAATCATCCATCTTGGCTGTGGCTTACTCTAGGTAAGATCCTAGGGGTGCTATATTACCTTAGTTTCCTGTTTACCAACTTCACGATGTTCCATAGTGTATTTACTGCTTTCAAAGTGTTTTCATAGCCCTTATACTTTTAACAGAAAAATAAACCCACTGTAATGCTGTAATGGTTTCTAACGTTACAGCATTAGTATTGCCCTTGCAATGCAAAGACTGAAAATGAAATCAACACTACACTCGAAACAAAACTCGCTTGAGTGGTAATGCCGTATACATTGCCTTTTGTGTGTTCAGTACAGTTCTATTGCAAATTTAGCATCATTTGTTTTGTCCTTTGGTAAATTAAAAAAAAAAAAAAAAGATCAGTACATCTATCCATCTTCCAACTGCTTATCCAGTACAGGGTCACCATGGACTTTGAAGCTCACTCTTGACAGCACAGGGCATAAGGCTTTAGTTATATATTATATAAGCAAAGTTAGCAACTGCAGGCTTGCTGGGTTTTTGAAAAATAGGGTCAAGTGACCTGAATGGGCATTTTGAAAAGTTCATGGGTATACAAGGATGGAGCAGGGAGAGAATTAACATAACACAGGGACAAAATGTGAACAATCTAAAACGAAAACCTTCCACATTTAACATTTAAACAGACACGGAAAGGTTAAATGTGGAATCCCCAGTACAGCCTCTAACAAGCCTGTGTGTACTGTATGTCATTTTTCAATGTACCAAAGGCCTGATAATGCTCCTTTAAGGTAATAATTGAATTAATTCAGCCTTAAGAATATATGGCCCACTCACTGTGGCCAGGATTGAGGACCCCAGGCTTAATCAATCAGCAGTATTGAAAATTCAGCTTTAGACTCTGCCTATTGTGGAACAGATACTTCATTGTCTAGGTCTACATAAATGTAGGCACTCTGAATAGATTTTGTCTGGACAGTCCAGCTCTTTCTGGTCTGCTGTTGGATGTCCGCCTTTTAGCCCCCTTGTCCTCATTTTTCCCTACCTCCTACCCATCTCTCAGTCAAAAACACATTCTCCACCAGCCCTGGTTGCATGAAACACATGAAACACATGCACTCACACATGGAAGCCAAGAACAGCCATGTTTTTTTATGCCTTTCTCTCGAGATAATGAGACATACTATTCTTGGCTTCTGTAGTATGTGAATGATATAACACCCCACAACAACTTTCCATGGGTGTCCTCCTTTTTGAGCCTTAGTCCATGTTAAAGGACATGTCCTCCATGTTAGAGTCATGCCAGTGGTCCCCCTACCTGAGTAGTGAAGCATAAGCAAGGACATCACTACTTTGATTGCCCAACAGAGAGAATACTCATCACTGAGACACACTGTCACAGAAGAGACCCACTGAGCACTGAAGCCAAGCCTGTGACCACAAGCCATGTTAATGGGAGGGATGCATTATTCTCGGCTGCAAAATTTCCATTAATTTCCATTTATTCCTGGTAACTCCCATGAAAAGTTTTCAACTTGGAATATTTCTAAAATCCCCCCACCTTAACTTCCCATGTAATGGAAAGTTTCTGGAAAGCTTCCTTAAATTTTCCATCCCGCTGCAACCCTACTCTTGACCTTCTCCAGTTTTGTAATGGCTACGTTTTATGTACAAGAGACAGATGACAGTGGAAAGGTGGCTAAAAAAGACAACTTCCAATGTTTCCGTCAGAAAATGGCAAAATCTTAAAAAAAAAATGGCGAGACACAGATGATGCTAGTGCCTGGCTGTTGCTTCCCATGACAAATCCCAGATGGCTGAGAATGGAGGTGTTAAACTCTACTGGAGAGAAGTTATTCATCTGGCACACCGAGGGGACTAAAAGAGTTTGGGGCTCCCTAGCGGCTGGTAGCGCTGGAGCAGCTGTCCGAGTCAAATCCAGATGTTCGTGTGTTCAAAGAGGATCAGGGGGTGGGGAAGCATAGCACATGCTGTTCAAGAATCACTCCCATTTGAAGACCTCTCTACCCTGCATTGGGAGCATAGGAAGAGCCATCCAGTTGCTCGGGGAGGGGACTGGCTAGAGAAGAAGAGGATGACACCCAAATCATATGTGGAAATGGATGTGAAAAACAGGTCCTTAATCCCCTGGAGTGGGGGATAATGATTGCCTGCACTAGCACCAAAAAATGCCCCCACCCACCTCTATACATCATATTACTTAGCTCTGCATGGGTGGTTGCTAAAGGCTGATGTTATTATCAAAGGGGTAAACAATTCGTTTTATCCATCCCAGATAATAGAGTAATTCCCTCTCATTGCTCAGGACCTTGACACTGGCATTGCAGGCAGTAGTCCTGACGGAATGCCTGTTTCAGCTGCAAGGTCTGGCTGAGGACCCTCTGCTGCTTTCCCATGACGTTGTCGTGAAGCTGCCAGATTGATACCGCATCACAGACTTATACAACAAGCTTTTTGTCTGTGGTGCAGAACGTGCTTTTGCACAAGGAGTCCCACTGGGGATGAGCTACAGGCCTCTTACAAGCTACGTAGAATCTCTCATGGATAAGTGCCCTGTCCAGAGTTTACCCAGACTGTGTGTGGAACAGAGAATGCATGGATGAAGCAGTTGTATTTTATTTAACAACCACTAAGCAATGATTTGACTTACAAGCCTGTGTGCAATGACCCACCTATGCTTCAACGGTTAGCCTGCTGTATAAACTTTACATTTCCCTTAACTTGTGCCCTTTGGCTCAGGCTTAGTTGAACAACAGCGTAAATACACAGCCCGTTTATACGCAGAAACAATTATTGCTTGAAATTATTTGATTCTGATTCTGCATCTTGTAAAACATCTAACCCCAAGTAAAAAAAAAAATGTCAGATTTATTAGAATTAATTATATGCATGTTTTGTTTTTCTCTGCTTGAACAGTTTTTAAAGTGCTTATTTTTCATCCATTTTCGTAGAGAGACATTTTACTTACAGACTCCAATAGACTTCAAGAAGCCACATACAGTACTACTAATACTATATTAATAATAATAGGAACAACAACTATTATTATCAGTTTTTATCTTGTTTAATATTATTTCTTTATTATTATTATTATTATTATTATTATTATTATTATTATTATTATCATTATTATCCATCCATCCATTTTCCAAACCGCTGGGGGGTCCAGAGCCTATCCCGGAAGCAATGGGCACGAGGCAGGGAACAACCCAGGATGAGGGGCCAGCCCATCGCAGGGCACACTCACACACCGTTCACTCACACATGCACTCCTACGGGCAATTTAGCAACTCCAATTAGCCTCAGCATGTCGTGGGGTTTCCTCCGGGTACTCCGGTTTCCCCCCACAGTCCAAAAGGAGGAAACCCCACGACGACATGGGGAGAACATGCAAACTCCACACACATGTGACCCAGGCGGAGACTCGAACCCGGGTCCCAGAGGTGTGAGGCAACAGTGCTAACCACTGCACCACCATGCCGCCCCTTACAGTGCTAACCACTGCACCACCATGCTGCCCCCATTATTATTATTATTATTGTTATTATTATTATTATATAGTATTGCATTGTGACATGAAAACTCTATGGCACCCTGCAGTAAATCATAAATGGAATTCGAGAAAGAGGCAGGTAAGCAACTACATTGACCACGAGTAGTCAGAGTCAGAAAAGAACTGACAGTAGCAGGTAGCTAGAGGCAGCCAGCTGGGGCAGGACTTCATGTGCCATTACCTTCAGCGAGCTCAGCTGCTGTCCGCGTGTGTTTCCCGGTCATATTCATTTTTAATGACCACCCACTTTAGAACAGAATTGGTCAGGAAGCAGCCACGCAGGAAACAGAAGTGGAGCACAACCCCTTACCTTAGCTGGCAGCCTCGCATTTATCCTGCCGTGTCTGATAATCACTCGCGGGCAGCCTTAGACCTTACAGAAGGCAAATACAGGTCAGTCTGCCCTGTGTCAGTGTGACTGGGTGAACTGTGCCCCAGCACCTGAGAAGCAGGCTAGGTGGGCCCCGCTGACTATGTGTCGGCTGCCCTTGCCCAAACAGACCAATCCTCTGGATCTGCCGCTGCCTACAGACCCTGGAGTGGGCAGTGACTGAGGGACCAGCTGTGCACATCTGTAATCCCCCACCCCAGCTTCTCCACTACACCCTATGTAATCTAGGCTGTTCCTCTTCCAATTTCACAGACATTACCTCCCCGCGGTCCTGGCATACCGTTCCAGTGAGCACTCTAATTGGTACAGTCCACCCTCATCCTCATTATTAGACCACAAGCCGAATAACAATGTATTGCACCAAACTGTCTAAATAGACCCTATATGTCCCTTTTATGCATGATATGCAGCACTGTGCAAAAGTCTTAGGCAGTCAAATAAAATTATGTGCAAACGATCTTCATCTTGGTGTAAAAATATGATTTTAAGTCTGTCAAAGTGTATTAAATTAGCCATTCCAAGACTTCTCCAGATGTCACCCAAGGATTTGCAATAACCATGGATCTCTTGACTCTAATGTATCGTGTTTGGCTAATCAACACCACATAAAATTATTTACTAGCTGGAGTGGCACTGAGTAGAGGTTTAGGAACTGAAGCTGTGTTCTTACAGCTGTCCAACACTATATACCCTGATCAGCCATAACATTAAGACCACCTGCCTAATATTGTGTAGGTCCCCCTCGTGCTGCCAAAGCAGCCCTGTCCCATGGAGGCCTGGACTCCACAAGACCTCTGAAGCTATCCTGTGATATCCGGCAGCAGGAGGCTAGCAGCAGATCCTTTAAGTCCTGTAAGTTGCGAGGTCGGTGGATCAGACTGTCCAGCACATCCCAGCGATGCTCGATCAGAGTGAGATGTGGGGATTTTTGAAGCAGCTTCAAGAACTGACTGTTCAGTTGCCTGATTTATAGTGGTACCATTGCAACAAGATAATCAGTGCTTCATGTGTCAGTGGTTTTAATGGTAGGGTTGATTTGTGTAAGTACAACTTAGGAGAAGAGAAGAAATGCTTATTTTTTTTTATTGTGTTAATGTTCATTTCCATATATCCTAATATTAAGTTGTTATTTTACCTAAAAAAATATACACAGGCTACTAAGATAAAAGATAAGCTTCAGACATTTTCTTTGATTGCCCAAATTCTTGTCACCAAACATGCACATTCACACTAAAATCCTGCTTATGTGATACTGAACACACTATACTGTATAAAACATGTATAAAACTAGTCTAAATACACCCTATGTCACCCTATGTCATCCTAGACAGCGTCTCCATATTAATATTAATATCCATTAATATCATCCTTTTTTAATTAACAAATATGAATCTGTATGTCAAAATACACCATATAAACCACAATGCACCATGTTGTTTGTAAATGCATACTATGTATTACCTTTATTCTCCGCTCATCTCTAAATTCACCCTATACATCATCTTATATGTGTGAATTCCCCATAAATATCATTCTGTATTTGTAAACACACATTACATATCACCATACACCATATGTCCACATGCATCCATTATAGCTCCATCATCTATGACCACACCAGGACAGTTGTTGGACTAAGCTGTTTGCATTCCACATTATGTAAAACAGGCTCCAACATGCATAATGTTGCCATAAAAATGTCAGCTGACATGTCTATAGATTCATTATTTCACCTGCACTGATAAAATTGCTGTTTTTCCTTACATTATTATTTGTCAGCTGTGCTATCTTGTCCTCTCCCGTGTTCTTCATACACACACCAGTCATCTACTGTGACAGTGATGTGTTGTGATAACATCCACCCATCTTCAAGCTGCCTATTCAGCTTAGGCCTGGAGGGGGTCTAGAGCCTATCTCTGACAGCATAAGAGAGAAGGCAAGAGTATGGAATGCCACCCTATCATGTGGTACACACTCACACAATATAGGAAATATCAAGATTCCAATTAGCCTAACTGTATTTGTTTGGACTGAGGGAGGACACCAGAATATTCTACGTAGCGCAGAAATAAACATGCTCTACACACACAGAGCAGGGGTGGGATTTAAATCCACAACCCTGGAGGCAACAGTACTACCCAGTGAGCCGCCGTAGCATCCCACACTGTGACATCATTTCACTGTGACATCATTTCCTGACTTGAGGAAATGCAATGATAGGGCTGGAAAAGAAATGAGGGAGGTGTAACGAAGATGACAGCCTGGCAGCACCCACTCCATGAGCTTCACCTTCCTCAAACGCAGGGCAAAACACACTTAGCGACTCAGACAATGTCTCTCTTTTAAAAGCCAAGAACATTTACAGTATGAATAGCATTACATGAACACGCACAAGTTAAAACCTTCACAAAATGGCATTTATTATCTCTTGTTTACCTCATTATCAGCGAATTGAATTAAACTTCACAGCACAGATCGAGGCGTAGTGCTGGTTCAGTGGGAAGCACTGCAGCCTCCAGACCTGTGCACTTGTCTCCGGTCCCTGGCTTGGTGGAGTGTGAAGTTTGAGTGGGTCCAAAAAGCACGCCTGTGACACCTGCTGTCTCCAAATTGCCTTTAGTGTTAAAGTGTGCCTGGTGAATGACAGGCATCCCATAATTGTACTGGAGGAGTAATATGAAAAATCCAGTGGTTATTTTAAACACCTCTACAAGAGCAAAAGAAGGCCGGACAGAATAAAGGACACATCTTTAAAAATAGTTTGAAAGAAATATCTGTAAAATATTGCTATACTGTATAATTCTGTTGATTTTTAAACTTAGTCTGCATGACAGTTGGGTATGTTTGATATTTTACATGTGCAGATGATCTGGTAGATGATGACAGGGACCCCATCTGTGTTTTAGCTTAGTATAATAAATCCCCCCCCACAGGAAACTGAGGACAAGATTATATTTGGGAACCTGAAGAATGTCTCTCACCAGCCAAGTAGAGCAGGAAGTGATATATGTGTGTATTTATACATATGCATCCACACATATGGGGACTCAACAGAAATCTGGCTTATATTTTCGAGATCTTTTGATAAATTCCCCATGTAGCTCTCCATTATGGACCAACACAGAAGACGATAGCAGCACGGTGTCAGAACTGGTCAGTTTTGCCAAGAACCCTGCCTACAAAGCAACCTGCTTTTACAACTGTCTCCAGGGCAAAACCAAGACATCAAAACTGGGAAAAAATACTATGCGCTTCTCACATTTTCACCTAATTTGCATGAATATACTGAAATTTACTGAAGTCAAGACAGCAGAGTAGCTTGACAGGTTGGGGGTTTGAATCTCTCCCCCCCCCCCCTCTGCAATCTGGCATTGCCCATGCCGTGTGTCCATGTGTGTGCCTTGAGATAGACCGGCACCTAGTGCCCACCCTGTGCCCAAGGTGCCTCGGCTTTGCACCAGGTGCATCCTGGGATACAGTCCAGCCTGCCCAAGATCCTGTACCCTCCAGGTTAGCGTCTAGAAGACTGTTTGATGAGGTTAGATGCAGCGCTAAGAAAAAAAACTTCTGTTCCCTCATAATGGAGACAGGAGAGGAAGACGATTTCTGATTGGTGCCCTCTGTTCTTTCCTCTTGTTGCCATAAACAATGTCATTCATGGTTCATGAGTCTCAGGAACCCCCTCCGTGCAGCTTAAGTGGACGTGATGCTTAAATTATATATGAGGCGGGGTAAGCACAGCTACAGCCGTTAGACAAGCAGCAGCAGCAGCAAGCTATCGGAGACGCGAGAACAGGAGTGGCGAGGATGTATATGACATCAGAGGGAAGTGGGGGGCAGAGTGACACTGAGCTGCAGGCCGCAGTGCTACTGGACAGTTACGCCACTTTGGACCAGAAAATACACAGAATAGACACTGATACAGCGACAGCAGATTTACTTATAATTTATACATAATTTAGAGGATGAAACATTTTCATTTGTTTTTCTATACAATGTTCGTGCTCAGGAGGATGTGGAGAAAACATGCATTTCGACCAGACTGTATGGTGTTTTGTGTCGTCCATACCAGACGTTTCTTACTGGAGGTGTAATTGCAGCGTGTCAGATCATGTTCCCACTACACGTGATGAGTGGACACGCAAATGGGTGAGTGACGTTCCCATTCAAAATAAAAATAGATTTAAAAGCTGCATTTTGGGTGAATAGTACTGAGTCTATTTTTATGTTGTGTGTTTAGGGGACATTGTGCAGGCCTGTGATTCAGTCAGCGACAGAAGGAGGTAGGAAGTGGACAGTAGGAAAGATTAATATGACAGGAAGTGCCATTCGAGGCCCCCCAGCCTAAGCGGGGGCGAGAACCTAAAAGCTTTCTGTGTGAAAGCAGCTGCTCTATGAGGTGTATGTGTGTGTGGGGGGGGGGGTTGTGAGAAATAGAGGACAGCGTGACGGAATGACCAGAATGGACTTCATGGGGTGCCACGCCCTCCAGTAGCATCGCATGATTTACTCGCTCCCTCCATCGCATTTCATTCTCATTTTTGGTGGCTTCCTCTCCGCTCTGCAGTACTGCCACGAACGCTCACCTTTCATTCTCACAACCATCCCAAAGGTGTCCCCCCCCCCCCCCCCCCATCCGCCCGTCCTTGTTGACATTGTGCCCCTTGATGAAAACCTTTCCTGGAGAAGCTGCCAGCGGAGCGCTGTCTGCGCTCTGCACCACACCACTGTTTTCCCGTCACGTTTAAGCTACACAGAAACACAAGCGTCTTGCTTTGCCGTGCACCAGGCTGCGGAACCTTCCCTTCTAACTCACCTCCTTTTTCTTTCCCCTCCTGGCCTCACTTCATCTTCACTTCATCCTTCCTTTATGGACGTGACACACGTTCTCCGCAAGCATGACCCAGTGCACTTAACACAGGGAATTTTTCATGGAATATTGATTGTTCTTTGAATGCTCTTATGTCACACTCACTGGCCCCTGAATGAGGTTCTTACTTTGTTAATAGTTGTTTGTGTAGTTGTATAGCTGTTCTGTACCTTCTGCTCCATTACTGCTTACACTTGTACCTGGGCTTTCACAGGAAACTCAGCCTCGCTGCACTTGTGTCTAGTTGACTCCTTGTTAGTATGAATGTCTGCAATGTGCAATTTGCCTCACTTGTATTTCACTCTGGGCAAAAGTGCCTGGTAAAGATATAAATGTAAATAAACTGCCGTGCTATGTGGAAGACAGCTGTAGCCTGGCGTCACCAGCAGACTGACATGAAGGAGAAAAGGTTATGCCCCACACTCCCCCCCCCTTTCTGGGGGGGACAGCACCGGCAGAACTCCACGATTAATCCTCCCTTAGCTCCTTCCTCAGTTGTGTTATCTCACTTTCTCATTAATCTGCTGGTGATTCGCTAACAGCTCAGGGGCTCAGCAGAGACCTCACCAGCACGACAGTGTGCTGTCCTTTGTTTGCCAATAAGAAATGCTAATCTTTCCATAGGTGCAGCTCTTCACCAGTGCATCTACCTTCCCCAAAGGCCACTGCACTAAGCACCATTTACACGTGCCACAACTTACCATTCAGCTGTGTCCCCAAGGTGCCCGACTGAACAGATTATAACTTGTATCTCTTATGAGCTTATGCAAATACATAGTTCTGCTCATTGTTAGTCTATTGTCTTTATTCTCTGTGTGAGTATGATGCTGTACGAGTGTGCTTGTGACTATACACACTTTTTTACCGCTCCTTTTATCTTAGATGGTCACCTGAAATTGGTGTTGGAACCTATTGGGGTAGATTACATGTAGAACCCTCTTCCCCATCATATCTGGATCTTCATCCTGCTATCACATCTGGATACTTTGTTTCTGAATTCTTGGCCTGTTCTAGCTGGTGTATTCGACTTAATAAAAATCCTCAGTGATGGCACACTTCCTGCTGCATAACATACTGTATGTTCCAAGTCATTCACGGTGTCCTAAGTGTTTGCATACATGGGTACCAGCCGGTACCCAAGAAAATGTCAGCTCCACCACTGCCAGCCACTGAGGACCGCAATGTTAAGTGGTCCAAGATCAATCAGAGAACACACCGAATCATAGGTTAAGTTGGGGCTTAAATGTATTAGCCTTTTTGAATTTGACCCTGGCGTGCTAAGAGCCACAAACACACATTTCTCCATATCCTGTTAGTGGCATCCGTATATTCTATGTATTTCTCAGTTCATCCAAGTCTAAGAGGTCAGGTAAGGAGAAGTCAATCATCTGGAATGAATCTTTCAGCCAATGGGAAAGGAAGGAAATGAAAGACTGGGAGGATAAGATGAGATCAGCAGAAATTCAAACGGGACTAGCTATTAATCGGGAGCTGAGATTTACCCACGCGGACCACCTACCCACAATGCTTTGGAACAGGTCATGCCCACAATCGAACAGAATCGGCCTTGCACAGTGTGACAGCTGTGCGTTGCTGGAAATGACGAGGCCTTCCCGTATCTGCAAAACTTTACTGGAGCATCAAACTGATTATGCTCCTGCGATGTAAACCTTTTAATAAGGTGTCTAAAATCTCAACATTGTGAGGCACTATTGTAAAAAAAAACATGTATACGTTGTTATGGTTAGGGTTAAAATGTGAAAAATTATATAAAATACAGTCCCACGGTAAAAATAATCCTACCTTTAATATATGTTTAGCATTAATACAAATAACTAATTATAGGATAGTTTGTCATTTCAAGGGCAGAGCGAGAGAATTAATAGTAAACAATACTGCATGTGCAGGACCATTTAAAAGTAATTTATTCTCTATTTTCAGCTGTACAATAATATGTGAACTCATCATTTATCTAAAATTTTCCTCTGTTTCCTCTATATATTGAAATAGCATTTGATGTGTACTATATTTAGGGTTCTATCTCATGTGGCTGATGATCTCATCGGATATAATCCTTATGATATGGAGAATTGTAAGTCTTTAAAGTAGATGCCCACAAACACAGAACAAACATGATCAATCGTTCCAGGAACCCAGTCCAGATGCAGGCTGTGAGATCAATATCACGTTCAGTTAATCGCCAGTCGATGTTGAGCACGATCAGAGGACCTTTGATGCAAATGTCTATAGCCCAGTTAAGTGTGTTGCCTGTTTCAGTCCTGAGGGAGATTAGGGTGGCAATTTTCCCAGCCAAACTCGACAGTGTTACAGCAAAATGCCAATCCAGATATCACACCTAGTAATAACTTCTTAAATAACCTGCACCTTCTACAATACTATAAACACAAACAGACATTTGTGCATAAGGCAACAAAACAGTCTTCTTATGCTGACATTGTTCATTTACACCCCCGAATAATAGTACAAATAAGTTTGAATCTAATTATGATTCAATTATCATGATCCAAAAGGAATTCTGAATTGATTTTAACTTAATCATTCAACTTAATACAAACCATGAATTCATTAATAAATAGATGACTGAGTGAATGAATTAATGTATTAATTGACAAATCCATTCATTAATTATTGTTTTTTAATGATGAAATCCCTGGTCTACTCCTCATCTAGAACCAAATTCTGCATATACAAAGTATTTTTTTTTGGACTGAAATCCCCAATTCTGTTTCAAACCCAGCACTACAGCCATCTGCATAAACTCCACAGTGAGCACATCAGGTAATACATGGGCCCAGAACGCTTGTACGCCACAGAAGCTAAGGTAGAAAGTTCAGGCCCAGAGAGTACAAATCCAGACCAAAGTTTTGTTTCAACCAACCAGTTGAATGTCGAGAGTCACAGTCAGAGTACTCAACTGGTGTAAATTTGTACTTTCTGGATCTGAATTTTCCAGTTCTCATAGAAGGTATCACTGGTCGATGGGCCTTATGGTTTGTTCACCGCAGTGTGAGGCTTAGTAGACATTGTGGATCAGGGCCTGACTTACTCCCAGCCACAGCGTCAGCCTGTCACAACCTCTGCAAAAAATATCTGGACAACCCTACAAACATGGACATACACACATATATAAATAAACATCTATAGCACACATAGCTTTTGGCGAACATGCTCCGACAGCCAACCCTCATGCTCGCCAGACCACAGTGAGGATAACCAGCTAGCAGTTACTCAGTTCAGCAGTAACCCCAATAACACAGGAGTGTGATGCTTGAGTTTGTGTAGTTCCCGTCGCACACACAAGCATGCGCAGAGACGGCAGCCACAGCAACACCCACAGCAAACGCCACTGACCTTAAAGCTCCAGTAGTTGGGCTGTTGCTGCAGAGAGAGGAAACAGAGGGGAACAAAGGAGAGGGAATTAGAATCGCATGTTTGTCATACATGGGTAGTGCCTTCCTTGATTGAGAATGAGAGGGCGATGGGGAAGATGGAGGAGCAGGCAGTGAAGGTGTGTGTAAGGGGGGGGGGTCACAGTACGACAGATGATGACTAAATTGTTATTCTCATTTCAGAAGAATTACAGGCATATTACAGGCATAGCTAACACAGAGACTGAGACCTGATTGAACTCATCCTTTACCAAGAAATACTTCAGAAACATCCATCCATCCATCCATCCATTTTCCAAACCACTTATCCTACTGGGTCGCGGGGGGGTCCAGAGCCTATCCCGGAAGCAATGGGCATGAGGCAGGGAACAACCCAGGATGGGGGGCAGCCCATCGCAGGGCACACTCACACATCGTTCACGCACACATTCACACCTACGGGCAATTTAGCAACTCCAATTAGCCTCAGCATGTTTTGTGTGGGGGAAACCGGAGTACCCAGAGGAAACCCCACGACGACATGGGGAGAACATGCAAACTCACATGTGACCCAGGCAGAGACTCGAACCCGGGTCCCAGAGGCGTGAGGCAACAGTGCTAACCACTGCACCATCATGCCGCCCCACTACTTCAGAAACATTAAGAGCTAATTACAATTGATTGTTTTTCAGGATGGCGAGTCAAATGACATTTGTTTGCTGATATAATTTATTTCTGCAAAGGGAGTTATTCTCAAACCTGATACATAATATCACATCCAATCCTTATTCCCAACACATTCAGTTGCCTTAGGTTCATGACAGCATTCAATGAAACGATGGAAAATGAGCTTAGAAGCCTGCTCTCTTTAAAAACTCTGGCGGTGCTCCCACACTTGTACCTCACAGAGATCTTTCACCACTTCCTCTAAGGACATTCTGCAGCAGACAATTAAAGGTCAATGTGGCGCAACAGACGCACACAGAGAAACCAAAGGAAAAGGAAAAAAATGGAATACACGTTGTTTATTCATCTTGGATGAAAAATCTTTTGGCACTGAAAGAAATTCATAATGTGTGATCCCTCATACACCTGTGAGAGCTGAGTGTGAAGATGCAGCTGCTTTTGGATCGTTTCTTCCGAAACCTCTTACTGCATAGAGCTGCTGGCACTGCTGAAGTTATTTGCCTGGATTCAAGGTTCGAAGGCATCATACACGCTTTCATGATAGACAGACTAAAGCGATAATCCATCCATCCATGGGGGTGACATTCCCCCTCGACAGGGGCCTGGGGTGGGGCAGGGCACCGGGTGACATTCCCCCTCGACAGGAGCCTGGGGGGAGGCAGGGCATCGGGTGACATTCCCCCTCGACAGGAGGCTGGGGGGAGGCAGGGCACCGGGTGACATTCCCCCTCGACAGGGGCCTGGGGTGGGGCAGGGCACCGGGTGACATTCCCCCTCGACAGGAGCCTGGGGGGAGGCAGGGCACCGGGTGACATTCCCCCTCGACAGGAGGCTGGGGGGAGGCAGGGCATCGGGTGACATTCCCCCTCGACAGGAGGCTGGGGGGAGGCAGGGCACCGGGTGACATTCCCCCTCGACAAGAGCCTGGGGGGAGGCAGGGCATCGGGTGACATTCCCCCTCGACAGGAGCCTGGGGTGGGGCAGGGCACCGGGTGACATTCCCCCTCGACAGGAGGCTGGGGGGAGGCAGGGCACCGGGTGACATTCCCCCTCAACAGGAGCCTGGGGTGGGGCAGGGCACCGGGTGACATTCCCCCTCGACAAGAGCCTGGGGGGAGGCAGGGCATCGGGTGACATTCCCCCTCGACAGGAGCCTGGGGTGGGGCAGGGCACCGGGTGACATTCCCCCTCGACAAGAGCCTGGGGGGAGGCAGGGCACCGGGTGACATTCCCCCTCCACAGGAGCCTGGGGGGAGGCAGGGCACCGGGTGACATTCCCCCTCGACAGGAGGCTGGGGGGAGGCAGGGCACCGGGTGACATTCCCCCTCGACAGGAGCCTGGGGTGGGGCAGGGCACCGGGTGACATTCCCCCTCGACAGGAGCCTGGGGGGAGGCAGGGCACCGGGTGACATTCCCCCTCCACAGGAGCCTGGGGGGAGGCAGGGCACCGGGTGACATTCCCCCTCGACAGGAGCCTGGGGGGAGGCAGGGCACCGGGTGACATTCCCCCTCCACAGGAGCCTGGGGGGAGGCAGGGCACCGGGTGACATTCCCCCTCGACAGGAGCCTGGGGTGGGGCAGGGCACCGGGTGACATTCCCCCTCGACAGGAGCCTGGGGTGGGGCAGGGCACCGGGTGACATTCCCCCTCGACAGGAGCCTGGGGTGGGGCAGGGCACCGGGTGACATTCCCCCTCGACAGGAGGCTGGGGGGAGGCAGGGCACCGGGTGACATTCCCCCTCGACAGGAGCCTGGGGTGGGGCAGGGCACCGGGTGACATTCCCCCTCGACAGGAGCCTGGGGGGAGGCAGGGCATCGGGTGACATTCCCCCTCGACAGGAGGCTGGGGGGAGGCAGGGCATCGGGTGACATTCCCCCTCGACAGGAGGCTGGGGGGAGGCAGGGCACCGGGTGACATTCCCCCTCGACAGGAGCCTGGGGTGGGGCAGGGCACCGGGTGACATTCCCCCTCGACAGGAGCCTGGGGTGGGGCAGGGCACCGGGTGACATTCCCCCTCGACAGGAGCCTGGGGTGGGGCAGGGCACCGGGTGACATTCCCCCTCGACCGTTAAGTGGATGCAGGTTATTGGAAATCACTAGTTACCCTGGATAGCTTTTCTCCAGAGGGGACTCAGAGAAGGTGCATATAAGCAGACTCTGCACAGACAGACCTCAGCCTCATGTCAAGCCTGCAGCCGGAAGTACCCATCATGCACCACCTAACAAACCCCCAAAAAATCCAGCTGGATGGTGTGGAGCCATCCTGAGCATGCTGAAAAAAATGCATCTAGACTGTCATCTCATCCACTATGGGCACGCATAGTGTGGGGATAAAAAGGCAGGGCGAGTCCAGACCCCCCCACCTGATGCAGTGAGGCGTGTTCAGAGCACTCTGCATGGCATTGCTCTCCTCCTGTACCCCTCAGGATCAGCACTGGTGCAGTAATAAGGAAACCAACAGAAGCAGGGGTGTGCACACAGAAGCGATCGCCCCAGGCCCCACATCAATCTGAGATGCCTGCTGAATATTTAACCAGTCAATCTGGATTTAATGATGACCTGGAAAGAAGTGAAGCAGGACCCGAAGCTGGGTACCTCCCCACAGCCGGGTATCTGCCCACCGCCGGGTACCTGCCTACAGTGACGTACCTGCCCACACTGGCTGAACAGGCAACAAATATCCACCTCACAAACTTTTGTTTTGTTCCCTTCCCAATTCAGAAAGCTGACGTGACATTTTGTCTTCCTCCCCTGAGTACACCGAAACTGCCAACCACTGAAAATGAAAAAAAAAAGTTACTCTCTATCGTTCCTGCAATAAAAATGCATGTAAAAGGTACTGGGCCCTAATCAGTGTTCAGGATTTAAATGTGAATAGTGGCATGCAGTGAGTAGCACTATGATCTTGCACTGCCAGGGTTGTGGGTTTGATTCCCAGCCCTGTCTCTCTGTGTACACTTGCATGGATTTACACACAGAGTAAAACATGTGTGTTAGGCAAATTAGCAGCCCCAATTTCCTGTGAGGTATGAATGCTTGCATCACCGTCAATTTGTGTCTCATTTCCTAGGAAAAATGCCAGCCTACAAGGGTGGGCTCAGTGGGCAGCACTATCACTGCACACCTCCTAAACTGGGGGTTCAAATCCCCCCACAGTCCTGACTACATGAACTTTTGGGAGTCACCTGGTTTCCTCCCACAGTCATGCAATTAAGTTAAAGGGAATTTCTAGATGACAGCCGGTATTGTATGATTGTGTATGTGTGTATTGCACCTGCAGTGGACTGCCACTGCCTCCTGGGTGTCACCCATCCTGGTGCCCTGTGCTGCTTGGTTGGCCAGAAGGATGGCTGGATCCCCTGGACACTGTACTGGATATGTGTTTATGGATGTTAAATATACAGTAAATGGAGAGAGAACCTATTCAGGGTGGCACCTGAGTTTGAGGCCTCATCTTAGCTCTTGATTACAATCATCAGCATCGGCGCGTTTTAAGTCACGCAGAGAATGAGGCCATAAATACGACAGCACCTGCTAAATTCTCAAAGGAGGCCCACGATCAAAAGGTTATAGGTTCAGATCCCAATAGGCGAGCACCCACTGATGCAGGCAATTAACCTCAGGTGGGCTGTATACTCCACCGCATAAACATCTGTTATGCAAATTTACAAAACAATCTGCATATTTGTGGCACAGAGAGGCCAAGGTAAGAGATAAGCCCATTAAGAGTGACATGCTTAGCCTATGGAAATAAAGCACGGAATCTCCATCCTCCAGCGCGGCAACACAATCAGGCCGGCAACGTTTGTTTTCTCCTTAGCGACCAGATTGGTGGGAGGCCTGTTTTCTATACTTGACAGGAGGACGACATACGGAAGACAAATACTGATACCAAGCGAGGGGGCAGCAGAGGCAGACGGAGAAAAGTGCAGCGGGCACAAGGT
The DNA here is from genome assembly GCF_023856365.1 of Brienomyrus brachyistius. NCBI lineage: Eukaryota > Metazoa > Chordata > Actinopteri > Osteoglossiformes > Mormyridae > Brienomyrus > Brienomyrus brachyistius. The sequence goes on along the minus strand of NC_064537.1, from coordinate 17,487,426 downwards.
GGGCGAGCAACTCCATTTATCATGGCCGGCACCAATTTCAGGGACCTGGGATCTCCCTTTGCGTCCCAGTTTGAAAGTGAGGTGCTGCATCCTTGACCTTCAACCCCATGGCAGGTGTCACCCTTGCGTTTTCTTTTCCCTAAAGCAGCAGGCCTGCACCCCCTGACGGGCTCTCACACGCACCCCGTTGGGAATGGCTCTGAGAATACTGAGAATAGCCTGTGGAAAACCTGAGACACAGGGATTAGGCAGCAGCCTGTGCGTGGCGCTGACCCACATACAAGCTCTTCGTGTTTCCCGGAGGCCTGCCTGAGTGATGGCCTACCTGATCGGGTATCAGGCCCAAACCACCCTCACCAAAATGCGCCACTCCGCTGGACACCACCGCTAGTCCGCCCAGACGGTCACAGCAAACATTTGCCCCCAGGCGTTTACAGTATACACTAATGATGATGGTGGTATAAAATTAGACATTCTGAATGCTACTGCTGCACTGTGGTAAAGGACACCAAAGAAAGGAGCTACTTACTTACAAATGTATCATATATAACCATCCACCCATCTCTCACAGCCAGCACTCCGCCCATCTTTTAACTGCTCCCCTAATACAAGGTCATCCAGCCTCTTCTAGGAAGTCAGGAGAAACCATGACCATACCATCATGGGCCACACATACCATAACAATTACATATATATATGATTGCAACCGTGCTGTGGGTAACTGAATTGTTAATCATGTAGGTAAATATACACTGTTTATATATTATTTAGATTTGTTATTGCGTATGCTGAAGCAAAACAGAAAATGGAATGGGTGTCTCACAGGCAACCGGACAACCTGATAGCTGGAGCAGAAAAAGCCCCAAGAGTCGGCGTCCAGCTTGTTTACATGTCCAGCCTGCTTCTATGCCCCATAGGAGTCCCCACATATTTCAGGGCCACCCAAATCCCTCTCCTTGAGCTTTACATGCCCAATCATAAATTACAAATAAGACACCCCCCTCCCCAAAAGTGCCACACTCACCCTAAGCACCCTGACCTTCAGTAAGAGCCACCATCACACTATGCAGTGCTTTTGAGCATTAACCGGGGATCTCGATTACCATACGTGGCTCAAGGGTACAACAGCAGGCCCCTTCACCGTCTCAGCCCCCTCGGAGAGCTCAGACACGCAGCTGAGGTGAGGACCAGGCGTTCAATCGGGAGCATGAGCTCTGGCAATGCTGTGTGACCCGCATCTTAAGCAGGTGCCCCCCCCCCCCCAGGGCGTCTCCTCACCTGCTTGGCACCTGCGTGCGGCTCCCCTCCGTCAGGTGCTCAGCTTAAGACACGTCGCTCAGGTGCGGCTGCTCGTCACGCTCCGCCCTGCAGCCTGACCTGCCGCTCTGCCGCCAGCGCGTCCCCGTAAATGTTTACACATTTCATTAACATGCCGCTTCCTCACTGCCCTCATTGATTAACGAACAGCTCGTTCTGCCGCTAATTAATCCGTATAACGCTTAGTCCTCCTTCCACCCCGCCCCCTGGCACCCCTCCCCCTTGTTCGCTAACTCTCCCACGCCGACGTGGCGCAGAGATGCCCGTGGCTGAGGCTCTCCCCTCAGCACGGCGAGTCCGGCTCTCCTCTCTGTCTGCCTCCCTTTTCCCTCCGCGCGCCGCACTCTGTCCCTCCTTCTTTCCAGAGCAGCCTCTGCTATGTGATATCATTGATTTCCTTATAAGGGACAGGTTGCTAAGCAACCACGGACTCCACCTGTCTCTCACTCTCTCTCTCTCTCTCTCTCTCTCTCTCTCTCTCTCTTTCACTGTCTCTCAGTCTCTCCTTCCATATCTCTCGCTTTTCTGTAAAGATGGTGGATTTGACTCTAAAAAGAGGAACAGAGGGAAGGAGAAAGATGAAGAAACGAGAAAAAGAGAAAATAAGGAAATAGTGTGGGGCAACAAGACAGCGAGTAGGTAGAAATATGGAATTCAGGGAAAGGTAGTGGAGAGAGAGAGAGTTTAGAGAGAGAGAGAGAGAGAGAGAGAGAGGGGGAGAGAGAGGAAGCAGTTCTGAGTGCCTCTCCTCGGTTCTGCGGATTGCGGTGGAACGCCACTTTTACAGGACTGCAGTTCAGGGAGCTGCACCATCTACCAAGGCACAGATAAAGAGCGAGGGATGATAAAGAGCGAGGGATGAGAGCAGGAGAGTGAAGGGCAGAGGAGTGAGCAGGGACAGCCTGAAGAGCAGCTCGTCCTGGTAATTCTCTGGAGCTTCACTTGTTTCTATCAGTGCTTTTAAGCCAACCCCCCCCTGCTCCCCCCGCATTAGCCAGTCACCCCGCAGAGTGGTCAAGAGCTTTATAATTAGATGACAGGTAAAATGAGGTGTGTAGGTGGCTGGGGGGGGCCTCAGGTACCTGTTCCCGCGGCCGCTCCATGGGCACCCGCAGGCTGCCGTAGGAGGGGGTGTGAGTGCCCCCCTGCTGCCCAGGGTACTTGTTCTTCAGGTGCTCCATGACAGCGTCCCTCTTCCGCTCGGCGTCCGCCTTGGGCTCCACACTCTGCCCACTGGCGGCGGCGACAACCGTGTGGCGCCGTTCGGACGTGTGCACCAGGCCCACGTTGGAGAAGCGGCGCGAGCCGCCGGCGCCCAGGGTGCGGTATTCCCGCGGGTACTCGGCGTCGTCCGTCGAGATCATGTGACCTCCGCCGCTCTCGGAGCCTGCGAGGGGGGAGGGAGGGGTCAGGTCAGCATGGGTGTTGGGGTGACAGTAAGGAGGACGAACACCCGCCACCCAAACAGACAGACACACACCCCCCAGAGCAAAGGAAGCCTAAACGGCAGGAAAGGTGCAACGGTTCCCATTACACTGATTCCCAGTTTGAGGAGGAGAACAATAAAGGACACGCATGCTAATCACGCTGCCACGATGCATCACAAGAGACTAATTTAATATACACATCCCCACTTTCTATAATTATTTGTAATTTCAGTTGCCTTTGCTGATTCCTGAAACAAAAAAGCTTTCAAAAAGAAGTAATTACGCCAAGGGACCAAGGCCCATGTGACAATTAGAGTAAGGCAAAATAAACACTCACTCCAAGATTTCCGAATTTAGACGTCGACGCTTCTAAACCAATCATGGCAGACTTAAAGTGATCCAAAATGTTCCAGCCAATGGATGGGCTGCAAACAACCACACTCGCCAGAGAAGGAAAACAAAAGGAACAGGTTCAATACCAAAGACAGGTATTAACAGCCTTTTGAACATCAGCACGGAATCCAGCTTGTAGTTTGCGGTTATTCAGCTTTGAAAAACAGACCCCAGATTCCACCGGGAGCAAAAGCAGCCCCTTGATCTTATGAGCGGGCAGCAGCGAAGACTGGGCAACGTGGAGCGGATTAACGGAGGACATAGCTGGCATGGACCCTACATGCACACCACCGTTCATCTTTTCTTCAAGTACAGATTCCAAATTCTTGGGATTGAGAAGATGTTATTTTGAGCTCCGCTCTGCCAGTAAAGTGCGCTAAGTGGAGGGATTTAGCCGCATCGGAGGATTGAAAATGATTTTTTTTTTCTCCACTGGCTTCCAAGGAAGGGCAGAATGTGGAAATAATTCTGTCCCGGAGCTGTTTGCAGAAAAAGAAAAACTTCACAGGAGCTGTTTGAAACTGGGACACATAAGTCCCAGTCAGCTTTTACCGATGCCCAGCTGACAAATATCGTATGTTTTGTTTTTTTTTTTTGGCTAATTTGCCTGTATGTCTATTTCAGGTGATATTCTGGATCCATTAAGAGAAAGTAGTGACTCAAATTAAGGACCACGAGGGTACAACAGCAGACCTTTATGTACAGAGCTGTATGCTGCAGTGGTCATACCTGACCTGAGAGTAGCATAGCAAATATCACTCAAAACATGGAGGTGAACTGCAACATATACTTAATGTTGAAAAAGTGAGCCAGCCTGATACCCTTGGAATGCGGGAGATGGCAGACATAGAAAATCAGGCGGACGACATGTTCTGGTCCCAGAGCCACAGTCACTGCGCTCAATGCAGACAGCAATAAGACACCCAGGATCCCTCTGGGTACTCAAACATGCGGCCAGGCAAAATGAATTTCTGAAAATTGCCCATATTGAGTGAGCACACTGCAGTGGACTGGAATCCCATGCAGGGTGTCCCCTGCCTCATCCTGAGTTCCCTGTGATGGGCTCCAGGCTCACGATGACCCTGTTACTGGATAAGCAGTTATGGAAGATGGATGGAAAAGCATAAGAGTTTGTCCTGGGCAGCGTGTCCTAATGCATGGCTGCTGAGGAGCCAGAGAGGCTGTCTGAGGGTTCCGAGCTGAATTGGAGAGCCAAGAGCCTGGCGTGCCTGAGAAGATGAAACCTTCATCACTTTATAAGGGGGTCAGAGCCAAACTGGCCACACTCGGCCTCAGAAGGTGTGAGCAGAGCAGGTCCACAGGACTCCTGTGGTCCTGGAGGATTCATTAAATTAACAAGGTTCTCACAGCAGGGGTGCCACCCCCCCTTCCCTCGCCACCACCACTCCTGGTCTCCGCGTGCTCCCCATGTCAGCACAGGACCTGTGAGGCCTACTGGGCAGGATGGGACAGCTTGCCTTGCATCGGAGTGGGCGCTGCAGATCGGAGCGGGCAGACCCCAGCCCCCGGCCGGCCACCTGCCCTCGCGTGGTGCTGTCGGCCACCCCCCCCCCCCTGCTGGAGGACCATCTGCCTCATGCCACCGCCATGGGAGTCTTTCGCCTGCGGAGAACCTGGAGACACCAGCAGGTGGCATCATCTGTCACATGGGGCCGGTCTGCTCTGCTTTACCACTGCAGCGTCTGCCTGCCAATTGGTGAACATGTCACACTGGGAGCACAAGAATGTTGCAGAATAGACCAATCAAAACACTGTTCCCCTGTCATTGACTGATATTTCAGTGAGGACAACCCCTGCTTTAATATGCTTATTGACTATAAGAAAAATGAATATCAATGTATTCTCAAAACCATCCGTCCACCTTACAACCACTGATCCTAGGCAAAGGGGGGGGGGGGGGTGAAACCATTCTTTTAAATCAATCTATAACATCATGATGCAAAAGCATGTTAGCTTAAACCAGGTATTCCTTTAGGTGTAATTACGTAATTAGCAATAAGCATGGAAGTCGTGAAAAATCCGAAGACCCTTTATATGAAGGGCTTCCCAGTGACTCCGGCCTTGATCTCACTTTGCTGATTTTCCCACGTACGATGCGTTAGGTTGACTGCGCCTTCAGTTAAGGCCACTAAACCTCCTGCAGGAGACGCAGCATCCACACTGACATCACACTTCATGCAGCTATAACACAGAGCAGCATTAGGGGGAGCGAGGTACGTCGCATGGGTGAAAGGGAACACCTCCACCGTACAGCTACTGCCACCGGCGGGCTGGAGAAACCCTACTGCTGGCGACTGGCAACATCCTGCATGCGGGTCTGGTGACTTAAGGGACTGCTGGGCTGCCCATGAGCGGGGGGGGGGGATCCTGACGTGATGCACTGCACACAAGCTCACGCCACAGCCACCCAGCTCGGGGAGGGCCGCATGTCAGTGGGGGCAGAGAACAGCCACCAGCGACAGGCCCAGAGGCAAAAACAAGTCAAGCTGTTGGGAGCCACACCGAACAGCCCTCTGACATTTTAATAAACACGTCCATGACAGGCAGGCATACAAATAGCACAGCTGAAAATGTGAAGACAGCAAAATCCTGCTCGGCCAGAAATCACGGGGAAATTGTTCAGAGAAATGACTCCTCCTTTTCTCACAAATATAGGAGTTCTGTGGGGTGAGTTACCACCTACATTTGAATAATCACGATCCCTGGCATTCTGTTCAAAATGGCTCCTGCCTCATATCCTGCGTTGCCTGGGATAGTGACCTTGTGCTGGAATTTTTGCAGCAGGCATAAATTTCTTAATTTACATAAGAATATTACAGGTATGTCATCCTATGGTATGGAACAGTACCGTAAAATTTACCAGATAAGTTACTACAAAATGTTTATTTCTTCCTAGAAGTAAACTGCACCTGAACCTTGAGAATATGTGTGGAGGAAATGTTATTCCCAGGATGCCAGAAGACTCAATCAACATATTAGCCCCGTACTCTGGTCACATGACACATCAGTGGGGCTGTGGTTCACTGGAATCTTTATGGGAAGGCTTTTGATGATGATCAAGCAGGCAGGAGACAATCTACGAAAGGCAACGTGGTGATAGACACTGAAAGTGGCCAATGAGAACGGACCATAACAGACCAAGGAGGGCGGGTCCCTCGGGTACACACTAATCTCTGCTAAGTCTTACATAGCAGGAATTCTCAGCACAGAGCCTCCCACAGCTGATAAGCAGATTTGTTTAAAAGCCCGTTCCTGTGTTCTATTGCCATTCACAAGTGAAAAGACATGCTTAGCATAGAAACCATCACAACTTCTAGCAAAGAATAATTTTTTATTTACGCGTTTCCAATCCAGTGGCCTGTACTATGAAGCGGGGTTACTGACTTATCAGGGTAACTTGTCGGATTTAAGGTAGTCTGGGCAAAATGCAGAAACATGAAATCCATTCAAACTGTGGTACCTTAAATCCGACAAGTTATCCCGATAAGCCAGTAACCCCGCTTCGTAGTACAGGCCACTGGTCCTGGATAGAACTATATAACTACTATTCAGTCACAATAAACAAATGGGAGATGCGTCTGTGTGTTTCTCCTCTAGGACATCTTGTTTCTTGAAAAACTAGGCAGTTAGCTGACTTGAAGTCTCCAAATTGCACACCATCCGGAGTGTGGATCTCGTGGCTGACTGGAAGACCATCCACCATGTTCCGAAAGGATCCATCGATGTTAGAAGGTCACTGGCTCCTGGCACCGATGTGCACAGATGGTACAGATGCAGCTCTATGTGACATGCGAGTTCATATGTCAAATGCGGAAAAAAAACATCACTATGCCTTACTCAGGAAACATCCCACATCATCTGAAAAGGAAAATAATATTTAAGGAGAACACTGCTCACAGCTCGAGAGCGATTACTGTCTGCTTTTTCAGAGTATTGAAATGATAATGTAGGTCTAGGGTTCAAATGTTACATTAAGATAAAAGACAGGCCTGTTTCTGTGCTACTACTCTGTTACTGTTATCACACTCTGGCAGTAACATTTAATTGATTTTAAATAAAATGAAAACTACTTGATGGTCACATTTCTAGGGAGTTGTCACGAGTCGTGGGCAACGATCGCGAGCAGAGAGCGGCGATCGTGCGGAAGGAGCAGGCAGGCAACAGTATATGGGAAAACGGGGGTTTATTCTGGCTACGGGGAGCCGGGAACACTGGACGCAGACTGACATCAATGACAGACAAAGCAAACTGGGGAGACCAGGACTTAAATACACGGAACCAGACAGCAGGAAACAAGACACGACTGGGCAGGATCAGGAAATCACACGTGGGTAATTAGGGGGCGTGGCACACAGGAGGAGCGGACGAGCCGGGCATGACAGAACCCCCCCCCAAAGGCGCGCTACACCGGGCGCGCCAAGGAAGGGGGCGACGGACGGGACGAGGCAGGACAGGACCTGGAAAACAAGAACAGAATTAACGCAGGACAGGGAACAGGACCGAGGTACAAAACAGAGCGAGGGACAAGACAAAAGACAAAACCTGACAGAGGGTCGGGAAGGCAGACAGGCAAACCAGGAAGGGAGACACAGAAGGAACGGGCGGAACAAAGGGGCCAGGAGTGCAAGGCGGGTACACCGGGGCACAAGGAACAGAGACGGGAGGAACAAAGGAACGAGGAACGGAGAAAGGAGGAAAGACAGGAGGAGGAGCAAACAAAGGAGGGACCAGGGCAGGAGAGAAGGGAGAGAAGGCGGGGGAACAAAGGGGAGCCCGTGGGAGCCCCAGCGGGCGACGGGCGGCAGCCGGAGGGGCCGCAGGCGGCCGGGAGGCCGGAGCCGGAGGGGACCGAGAAGGGGCAGAGGAGACAGGGCGAGGGACCCGCGGAGGGGCCAGGGAGGGAGCAGGAGGGAGCACCAGGGAAGGGGACGAGGGAGCTGGAAGGGGCCAGGGCGAAGGCCCGGAGGAGGGGGGAGCCGCAGCAGGCGGCGACGTCCGGTGGGGGGCCGGAGGTAGGGGCCCCGCAGGCAACCGAGGAGCCGCCGTCGGGGAACCCCCAGGCGACCGACCAGGACCCGGAGAGGGGAGCGAGGCAGGGCGACGAGGCACCGGAGGGGGACCCGCAGGCGACAGCCGACCCGGAGGGCCAGGACCCGCAGGCGCCAACCGAGCCAGAGCGCAGGCGAGGGAGGGCGAGCCAGGGGGCAGGGCGGGCGGGACCCCAGCCCTGCGTCTGTGTCCCCTTCCCCTGCGGGACACAGACAGGCCGACCCTAGGTCGGGGCCGACGCTGCCGGGGCGAGGGACCAGGGGTCACAGGAGCGGGGCCAGGGACTGGAGCGGGGCCTGGAACAGGAGCGCGGTCAGGAACAGAAGCTGGCTGCAGTGGGGGCGCCTGCCCGGGAGCTGCAGCAGGTGGCTGCAGTGGGGGCGCCTGCCCGGGAGCTGCAGCAGGCGGCTGCAGTGGGGGCGCCTGCCCGGGAGCTGCAGCAGGCGGCTGCAGTGGGGGCGCCTCTGCAGGAACTGGAGCGCGGTCAGGAACAGGAGCGCGGTCAGGAACAGGAGCTGGCTGCAGTGGGGGCACCTGCCCGGGAGCTGCAGCTGGTGGCTGCAGAGGGGGCGCCGGCCCGGGAGCTGCAGCAGGCGGAGGGAGCGCCGGGACAGGAACAGGAGCGCGGTCAGGAACAGGAGCGCGGTCAGGAACAGGAGCGCGGTCAGGAACAGGAGCGCGGTCAGGAACAGGAGCTGGCTGCAGTGGGGGCGCCTGCCCGGGAGCTGCAGCAGGTGGCTGCAGTGGGGGCGCCTGCCCGGGAGCTGCAGCAGGCGGCTGCAGAGGGGGCGCCTCTGCAGGAACTGGAGCGCGGTCAGGAACTGGAGCGCGGTCAGGAACTGGAGCGCGGTCAGGAACTGGAGCGCGGTCAGGAACTGGAGCTGGCTGCAGTGGGGGCACCTGCCCGGGAGCTACAGCTGGTGGCTGCAGTGGGGGCGCCTGCCCGGGAGCTGCAGCTGGTGGCTGCAGTGGGGGCGCCTGCCCGGGAGCTGCAGCTGGTGGCTGCAGTGGGGGCGCCTGCCCGGGAGCTGCAGCAGGCGGAGGGGGCGCCTCTGGAGCTGCTGCAGGCGGAGGGGGCGCCTCTGGAGCTGCTGCATGCCGCCGGGGCGCCGGGACAGGAACACGGTCAGGCCGCGGGGGGGGGCGCCTGCCCGGGAACTGGAGCGCGGTCGGGAACTGGAGGTGGCTGCAGTGGGGGCGCCGGCCCGGGAGCTGCAGCAGGCGGCTGCAGAGGGGGCGCCTGCCCTGGAGCTGCAGGTGGCTGCAGTGGGGGCACCTGCCCTGGAGCTGCAGCAGGCAGCGAAGGCGGCTGCGCAGGCGGCTGCACGGGAGCAGGGTCCGCCGGCAATGGCGGCTGCACGGGCGGCTGTACTGGAGAGGGGTCCGCGGGCAGCGACGGCCGTTCTAGAGCGGGATCCACCGCTCTCCGGAGCAGGAGCAGCCCTCGGAGATCCGCTGCGAACTGCTCCAGGACTTCCGGGGGGGAAGCAGGAGTGAACGCAGCGAACCCCTCCTCTAGCTGCACCACGAGCTGGTCCGCTTCGGGCGACATCTGCCCGGCCAGTTCATCCCTCACCCTCCAGTATAACCCCTGGAGGGTGAAGAACTGGGTAATGTGAGTCGGGGTTGGAGCGATTACCTCCGGCCGGAGTGTCTCTGCCGTAAGCGGTGGTACGAGCTGAGCCGGCACAGATGAGACGGGCTTGGTCCCTTTAAGGATCCGGGGAACCCGTGGTATAGCGTCCCTAACCGAGCTGGCCCATCTGTTGGCCAGTTTAGCGGCGGCGATGATCCCAGAACTGCCCGGAGAGTCCTCCAGATCATCGGCAGGGAGACAAGCGGGGACAAGGGCGCACGCCCCCAGGACGATCGCCGAAGCGATCGCCGGCTTGCTCTTCCTTTTCTTCCGCCGGTTCCTGATGACGGCGGGAGGCTGCGCGCTGCCAGCAAAGGCGGACGGCGGGAGAATAGTCCCCGGCTCGCGCGGCTTGACGTACCGCTCCTTCCGGAGCTCGTCCAGCCGCTGAAAGTTCTCGCACACCTCCTCCGCGAGGTGTGCGTCCTCCTCCAGGGACATCCGGTCTAGGATATCCCAGCTCCGGTCGACGAGGTCCCATGCCGGGGGATCTTCCCGGATACCGGGCTGGGCAATCCAAAATAGCAGCTGTTCTACGTAGCTGCAGTAGTCCTCTTCAGCTACGGAAGCTGCCCTTTCTTTAAGGTCTGTCATTCTGTCACGAGTCGTGGGCAACGATCGCGAGCAGAGAGCGGCGATCGTGCGGAAGGAGCAGGCAGGCAACAGTATATGGGAAAACGGGGGTTTATTCTGGCTACGGGGAGCCGGGAACACTGGACGCAGACTGACATCAACTGACATTAATGACAGACAAAGCAAACTGGGGAGACCAGGACTTAAATACACGGAACCAGACAGCAGGAAACAAGACACGACTGGGCAGGATCAGGAAATCACACGTGGGTAATTAGGGGGCGTGGCACACAGGAGGAGCGGACGAGCCGGGCATGACAGGAGTTATATTAGAATAGACTTTTCTGAGAACATAAAACAAGAGGCGAAAGCCTCATCATTAGCTTTGTGATGATGGACAAGATTCTGCTCGTTATGTAGAATCACAAAGAGTCACTTTCAAAGGTGTTTAACTACCAGGGAAATTCTCAAATACGAAGTAAAGGCACAAGTCTTCTACAGTTTAGCCCCTGTGGGATTATTTATAGTCGGCCCTCCCACATCGCAGGGGTTAGAGTAAGATTTCGTGGTCCCCTTGGTGAGTAATGCGAAGCGAAAAGACACAAGGATCACTGTAAAATCACTGCATGACATCACATGAGAGGCTGCCATAGACACACTTAGCATCCTCCAGACCAGCACTGTTCACGTTTATGACTTACTAACCTTTTTGTGCATCACCTGCAACTTTCACAAAACTCACAAAAAAAAAATTCCCATTTAATGTCTTATGCTGACCCTGCGATATATCAAAAATTGTGATGGGGAAAGTTGCACTGCGGAAAGGTTGACTGTACAGTTAGGGATCAGTAGCAAAAAATAAGGATGTAAATCCTTCATCCGCGACGGCTTCTTAGAAAATACAGTCTTGTCACAGAAAATTGTCCAAATGGCAGGAATGTTGGGGCAACAGAGCAGGGATGAGTCCAAGTGACAGAAATTACACAAAATGCTTATCGACCATCGTACAGACAAGCAGAACCAACATATAGTGTATGTGCACTACAGTTCAGGTCAAACCCACACAGGTCAGCAGCCTCTACTCCCTGTTCCCCACACATTAACTGCTAGCACCTAGTAGGGTGGGGTGGGGCAGTTATCAATCGACCAAGAGAAGAAATTCTTGTCAGTTAATTGCAACTCAGTATGAGGAAATCCGGGGGAAAATAGTCAGTGCAATAAATCAAACAGAAATGACACCGGTGTCATCTCACTGACGTCTTTGTCAATGCTGAATGAAAACAACTCGGAAAGCAAATAAATCAACACATCCCACCTTGATAGCTTCTTGCAAATTTATCTGAAGACACAAACTAATAAGATTGGCTTCCTTTTTTAAGTAAACTCACCCCCCACACACACAACCCATCACCATCTGACCCACAGAATCATTTGCCTTGGTTACATTCGGCTCCATCCCAGCCTAGGGATTCGAAGAGAGAACCCAAATTAGAATCACGGCAGCCTGTAATTAGCACCTCGCCCCATAAAAACGGGGAGTGCAGGCTCGTTAACTCCCAGCAGCACTATTAAGGCTCAAGCCTTCGGTGGCTTGTTTGTTTGGGTCTGTCGTTTGCTTTAACTGGTTTTCGGTTAAACATGCCAGCGGACCGGTCTCACGCCGCCTTGCCGTACACGCCGACTCTCACAGTGTCATGATACCAGCGACTGGCATCTGGTGAAGCGGGAACAGCAGGGGACAGAATTACACACAAGGTAGTTGGGATTTCTTAACGATTAACAGTGACTGGCACCTCTGCATTTCCCAACAGCTTGTCACTGCCATATCTTAAGCACAAATGTGAGATTCAGACCCTCCACTGCCAGTCTACTGGTATGGGGGGGGGGGAGCGGGGGGGGGTGGTGTTCTTCAAGGAGAGAAACTTTTGTTTCTTGTTAACAGTTTTTGTGCTTACAGCTGAAGGACCTCGATTGTGAAATCGGCAGACTGCAGATCCTGGTGATGAGCCATGATAAGTGAGATGCTGGAGGACCATGGACCATGGAGGCAGACCTGCGGGGTGTCGGATCTCTCTGTTGTGCCATTAAGGTGCATGAGGGTCCAGCCTTCAGCGGGTAGAGGGGCACCGCATTGCAGGTTCTAGACCATTTCAATGGGGCCAGATGGGTACCAGTTATTCTGTTAGGGGGGCCAGATGCGTCTGATCTGAGTGTCCTCCTAGTATTACTTACACTGCATTGCCAGAATTGACATGCAAAAGACCATTTTGAAAAACAAAGATATTTATGTAACATTTTGCGGTTACATTTTATAGTTTTTACAAATATGTAAATTTCTTGTTTAGACTGTCTTGCTTCCACGAGTCTATTTTTCTCTATCATTAACTTTGCTTTTCACCACCTGAAGTGACTCGACTACCAAGTCCATCAAGAAAAGGTGCTTAGGTTTGTCTTCTACTTGTTCCCAGTGCACAAAATTTTAGCCAATATGTATAAATGTAAATAGTAAAAAACAGTAATAATAATAAAAATAACACATTTATTTCAGACCCAAGTAGCATATGTATTTAAGAGGGCTATGGGAGGAGAAGCATGGATGTTGTCTTGGGGGTACTGCCCCACCCCTCCCCAGAACTGCCCCAGAGGCACTGTAAACCTGAGGCTACTCAATATCAGAATTACGTCCTGGGAGTTTTACTTACACAAAACTCTTCTGAGAGCAGAAGGAAAAATGACTGGTTTAGAGAGATAACCAATCAAACTTTAGAGGAGGTGGGTCCAAGCAACTATAATAGGTGTGACCAACCAATCAGAAGTCCTGATCCCATCTCCTCTAGTTTCTTGGACCCACCTCCTCTACAGTTTGATTGGTTATCTCTCTAAACCATTTTTGCTTCTGTAAGTAAAACTCCCACCAGTGAGAATAACCAATTCCGGGAGTCTGATATGCCGACCAACAGCAGACACAGCTGCTTGAGGGTCCCTCCCCTGAACCGCATCCCCAGCCATTTACTGCCATACTGCTGTCCTGTGTGGGTAGTTTTATTTTTGCCTTTGAGGAAGAGGCACATGGAGCCTGTGTTACTAGACATCCAAGATCCATGTGTGGATTGTGATCACAGTGTGGATTGTGATATCTCACAGTGTGGATTGTGATATCTCACAGTGTGGATTGTGATCACAGTGTGGATTGTGATATCTCACAGTGTGGATTGAGATATCTCACAGTGTGGATTGTGATCACAGTGTGGATTGAGATATCTCACAGTGTGGATTGTGATCACAGTGTGGATTGTGATATCCCACAGTGTGGATTGTGATATCTCACAGTGTGGATTGTGATCACAGTGTGGATTGAGATATCTCACAGTGTGGATTGTGATATCTCACAGTGTGGATTGTGATCACAGTATGGATTGAGATATCTCACAGTGTGGATTGTGATCACAGTGTGGATTGTGATATCCCACAGTGTGGATTGTGATCACAGTGTGGATTGTGATATCTCACAGTGTGGATTGAGATATCTCATCAAAGATGAGGAATGGGGTCAAGGAAATAATGTATGACCCATTGCACCCCGGTCACTGCCTTCTCTCCCAGTGTCTCTGTTCTCATAATTGTCCTGAGTCCAAGGACTAATCACCACTTGAACAGCATCTTTCCGCAGGCCACTGCCCTCCTAAATAAGGAACACGGTGGCAAATTATTTCATATTTAATACCCCACTGTAAAAATTGTATACTCTTATTGACTTTATAAGCTAACTGTACATACCCCAAAGCTGCTTATACCCTGCATCCGATCGTTCTATTTTTTGTTTGTAATTTTCATGATTGTATGTGTAATTGTATATCTCATGCCATCAAAAGAGATTCACTGTACGTTTCGTCCTTGGCAATTACAAGGATTCTGATTCTGATATGTGCAGGGTTTTGTAAGAGGGAAGGAAAGAGGCAGGCTGTGAAAGGCAACAGAGAAAAACATCATACACGTTTGAAAAGTATATCAAAAATAATAAAATCCTAAATCATCTGAAATATAAAAATGATAGATCAAACAACAGCAGCAGTTAGATCTGACTGAGAAATAAATAAAGGCCCATATTTCACTGGGCTGCACTGCGGTGTCATCTGCGTTTTTCACTAGGGGGAACCCAGGGACGGATTACGGACCAGGCCAGCGGGGCCGATGCCCAGGGGCCCTTGGGGTGCAGGGGGCCCATGGGGCCCCTAGCCCAAAACAATTTGCAACGCTTATCAACAATGTATTTTCGTTTGTCTATTTTCGAGGGCCTACATTCTTTGATCCTCTGCCTACAAGGGCCCCTGACCCTATAGGGAGGGCGTTTGGCTGCCAAGGGCCCTTGAATTGTGGTGGTTGTGGTGGTGGTGGTGGAGGTGGTGGGGGGGCCTTGCGAATGTTTTGCCTAGGGGCCCACACAACCCATAATCCATCCCTGGGGGAACCAGAGAGGAAGTTGTGGTGGTTGAATTTTTCACAGAGAGACACATGCATCCTCAGAGGATGAAGCAATAAATATTCTGAAATACTGTGCGGGAGGAACAACCAGAGACCCCCCCTCCCCCGGAGCTGTGCTATGGGTTATTAACACCAACCAGTCACAAGCTATTTTCTGACCCGACCAGGAAGTGATGTGGGGAAGTACTGCGGCATGGACTGACTTGTGTTTGGTTTAGGGGTAGCAGAAAGTCAGGGGACTTTTTCCCAGTCAGGGTATAGTTAAGGGGCCACTGAAGTTTTGATAGCATGGGTAAAAGAACAAAGGAGTTTTAAGTGCAGTGAATGAGCAGAATGTCACACCCGGTGCAGAAATGCATAAAGGACATCCAGTCATGTACACTGGAACTGCGCGTGCCAGATGATTTTAAATTAGCATAGCAAAAACAGCATCGTGGGCCACGGAATACATACTGCCATGTCCACCTGTCTATTTTGAAAAATACAGGTATAACCGTTAGTTTTAAGTGGACATGGTTTAACATGGAGTGGTTAACACTGTTGTCTCACAACTTTGGATCCAGTGTTTGAGTCTCTGCCATGTCTCCATGTGTGTGGAGCTTGCATGCTCTCCCTGTGTCATTGTGGGGATTCCTCTGAGTACTCTGATTTCCCGCCATGGTCCCAAAACATTCTAAGGTGAAATGCAGTTAGCAGATTGCCTGTAGGTGTGCATGTGCCCTATTATGGGTTGGCACCCCATCCTGCATTGTGCCTATAGCTACCAAGATAAGCTCCCCCTGTGATCCTGAACAGGACAAGTGGATACAGAAAATGGATAGATATAATTCTAGCATCAATTAATATCCATTTAAGGGTTTTATATTGAATCATTGCAATTTTCCCTCCTTTCTCAATGGTGCTCCAAAGTATGCCAGTAGGTCAATGCTAATAAACTGACCAGAAGCATGTCAGAAATTCTGACACCCCGACTCCATCACAAGACGTCTGAGAATTCCCGATGTACCTGTTCTACATTTCACCCTGGGGATTGCTTACGCTTTGCAGTGCTTTGGTAAACAACACACGCCCGTCTGTTACCTATGGCAACCGTTGTGTTGAAATGCCTAGCAGTGATGAATGCTGAATTTTGTTTCCATTTACCGCAGATGGATGCATGTGACATTGATCGTTCCAGGCTCCCCCCATCGGTCTACTGAGTGGTTCCTCCCTTGCTCTGCAGTCTTATAGTTATGGCTTCTTGATTACAGGACTACATTGCTACACTAATTTAACCTCACCAATAACAACATAGGCCCAGATGAGCATCAATTCAACCCACCACCACCAGCAGCAGCTGCAACGTTCAGACCTTCAAAGGAAGGTATGAGGATTTTGTCTGCATGGCCCTGGGATTTGGACAGACATAACCCATCAGCAAGGGACAAAAACCAGGGTTGGAACCTGACTAAAGGTCTTCAAAAACTTTCGTAAAAAGATTAACACAAGGAAGGCATGAATGATTTCTTTGTAGTGGACCAAGCTGGCAGCTACAGGAACTGGGGCTAGAATATGAGTCTCTTTGGTGTTTCTACCCTTAGCTGTCGATTTTTCTTAGCCACCTGTGACTCTCCTGGGGGGAACACAGTCAACTGTGAAAGACCTGAGCTCTCTCACCTCTCCACCTGTCACTTGGGCATGCCCCTCCTGCTTCCTATCGCTCATTTTCACCGATATCTTTCCCCAGGCCGCATAAATAACAGCCGTGAAGATGTTCAGCTTCCACCACATCTGTCAGCCCTTGTTTAAGCTGAGGCAAACAGTAGCAGCTCAGGGGTGCCTTCTTGCTGCTCCAAGATACTTTCAGAAAAGACACGCGTATGAGTGCCACATTCCAAACAGGGACTTCAAAGTCGTTCTTGATCCTCGAAATAAAAGCCGGCATTAAACTCAACCAGACTGAAGCTACCCCAGTGCTGCCCGTTAATTAGAACTTTGCTGCAACATGTTATATTGAATTGAAGTGCATCTCTCACTTGGACCTGCGCTAACTTGAATTTGAAGCCTACCACCGCCATCAACATGCTGACTTCTGCACTGATTTTCACAGGATGTTTATAGTCATACATACTAAATTCTCTCAGCAGGCCTGACTTCGTGGAATGTCAGTTCCAATGCATTGAAATTATACATATATAACTAGCCCATCAATCCATCTTCAAACCTCTGTATAAGGAGCATAGGGGTATGGGGCACATCCTGTATAGCATCCCTACAGTCATCAGGGTTCCGTCAAGAAACAGTTGGTATTTTTTCTGCACTCGTCCTTTCTATCCTTACAAGTACCCCACTTCCTGCTGAAGTGAAACAGCACCACAGCTGTCACTGAAGGCTGTCACTACCAACTTTTACTTTACTGGTGGTGTTATTTGGGTTGCAAAATGTGTTGGACTTTCCCAAAACATACCATCTAACCGTGTGGCCAAAGTATTTTTGCTTATCAATTTTGTTTAGTGATCTACTCAATGATTATAGCTGACTGACTGATTGTAGGTGCATTTGGGAAATACAAAAAAGTCAACCAAAGGTGTGTTCATGAGGTGTAAAAAAATTATATGCTTCAGAAAGAGACTATCAAATGATTTAAAAAATGAGTACGTGATTCCAAAAACCATACAAAATGTCTATATTGTATGATTAAGGGCATTTAGGCATTATTCCAGAAAAAAAACAAAAATGAAAAAATGAATGGGCTGCCTTTGCCTGTACCTTTTGCTTGGTTTACATGCATTCTCTAACATAATCTTTTATTCTGTCTGTCATTAACTAGTATTCCTAGGGATGCTTACAGCAAAGGAATTTAAGCGTCAGTTTTATAGTTGTATCATCCATAGCTGGTAACATAGAAAGATGCTGAGTACAAATGGACAACCATACATCGTACAAAGAGCATACACTTGCTCTTTGTACAGCAAGCCACCTGTTGGGGCACCCAGGGATTAAGGGCCTTGCTTAACGTAGCCCATTGAGCCACATGGTGGACAGATGTTAGAACAGTGCAATTCCCTGACTGGTAAACCGGGGACAGATGTGACAAAGGTGCAATTCCATGATTGACAAACCAGGGACAGATATGACAAAGGTGCAATTTCCTGATTGGTAAATCAGGGGCAGGTGTCACATTGCAATTAAATTCCAAATCAAAAACAGACGCCAAACTAAAGCAAAGTTTTATAGGGTTAAATATGAATTACTTTTGGACAGGCAAAAAAAAGGGACGCCTTCACTTGGAGTTGCTAATTGTATTTATGATGAAGTGAGTAACAGCACTCAGTTGTTGGTTTTGTGGCAGGCAATGTGGGCAAGTTCTATAAGATGATGGCTTTTGGTGGATGGGGGTGGATTCTTGTAGAGAATACAGACGCACACAAATCGGGTCTGGCTGAGACAGAATCAATGAGAGGCAAGCAGGCTAACAATGCAGCCTCCTTTCTACAAGTATTAGACAAGAACAAGAACAGATATCAAATGTGAAGGAAGAGTACGAGTTATTCTTTCCCTGTGTTCATGGGAAAGGGGCGGATTACTGATTATTTAGTTATTTGTCATAAGGAGAATTATACTTCATATGCTCATCACCTCCCCGTCTTTCTGATACAGACTACGTTGAAAGGAATGCTAGCAGGGGCTCTGACAACGTTTATATGAGTTTACATAAAAAATTCAGCAGCCGGCATTACAAAAAATGAACCCACAAGCGGAGTATTTAAAAGGCCCTCCATCTCTCTGCATATTAATGAGCACGAGATGTTCATAGCGGGTGGTGTGAAAGGTTGGGGAGATTACAAATTGGGCTGCAATTAGCATGATAGTTCATATGGTCATGCTGGGGAAGAGGTTTGGGGGGGGGGGGGTGGTGGCTCGAGGTTTTGAAACATCTGCCGACAGCATGATAAAATGTACAGTAACTGTATATTGAAATTGTGAAAATGTGGCTTCCCCACCGAGAAAGCTGACTTGCTGTTGCTCAATTCTTCCTCTCCACACTAGTAGTAATGTGCCAAACACAGGAGACGTGAGAGTCTACATCTGTGCCTGTTCTATGTTATCCATTCACCATTGAAAAAAATTACACAAATCACAACCTCAGAAAATTATGCAAAATGGGACCTAACTGAATAGGCTCTGGACCCCCCGCGACCCAGTAGGACAAGCGGTTTGGAAAATGGATGGATGGATGGGACCTGACTGAAATGGATTTTTTGAAAGGAATAAAGAAAAAATGTAGTCTCACCCTAAGCCTCAAACTAAATAGCTTGTGTTAGTAAACGTATTAGGAGTCAATATCTCATTCCACACAGTTGCAGAATTCAATGGTTTTAGTCCCAAGATTCCTCCAGTCAAATGTTTTCAGTGCTGGACAAGCATTATCATAACAGAGTCATAGCAACAGAAGAAACCTCTGATGAAACATCTCACAGCTCAGAGCCTACGACATGTGACATTGCAGCACAAAATGTCCTCCACTCAGTTTATTTACAAAATTGTTGGAATCACTTCTAAGAATAAGGACAGAGCAGGATTCTCTGGTCAGGGAGGAGTTATGTAAGGTGCACCTTATATTTCCTTCATACGTCATCCGTCTTTTTGTTAAATGATCTGAAAAAACACTGTAGCTTCCAAATGTGAAGACATGTTTCTGACTTGCGATTAAAAGCTTACGTTCAGGGACAGGAGAATGCAGGCCGTGTTTAATGCATTTAAGCCATGTGTACTGCACAATGTGCTCTGTGATCTCTGAAGCAGTGTGAATACTCTTTCTGCTTTGTTGAATTTTCTGCTGTGGTGATCTATATATTGATAAAGTTTTCAGTATGGGTGCCAATGAAAACCATCTAATCTCGGATAGATCATAGGAGGACGGGTTTATTGGGGAACTATGAAGGGGTAAAGAGTCAATCTATAATACTAATTGCGAGAACCAATAAGAAGCCATGTGAGTATGTATATCAAAGGAATAATGAAACCGAATCAGGAGTCAACTTGCATGTGTGGATCACACTGGGTTAACCAGACGCCATTATGAACAACACATTACGTCTTCAGATATGAATGACGGGAGACCATGACACATGAACATCACCAACCGGCCAACTGCCTATCCATGCTGGGGCAGCCACACCACTCCAGATATGAGAATGCAGAGGTCACTCAACTGTAGGGATTCAATTGCAGCGGTGATGATATGCATGTATTTTTGTTGGTTTCGCTGCATATCTGCATATTTTTTGCTTTTCAATATATGCCGTTCGATGTTATGCTAACGATGAGTAATATCTACATGTGTATCTCTGCAGCTGGGGTTAGTGATCTGTAAATATTTGCATTTAATGTATTTTTTTACGAATGGTGACGGGAAATGAATTTTTGCATACAGCAGACAGTAAATATTTATCTATTTGTCTGGGAATTGTTTCGCAGCCGAAAGGACCGCTAGATTAAACAAGTCAATCATTCCCTGCAGCAGTAAGAAAAAGTTTGTGAAGTATTTACAATAATTTATACCCTGATATTTTGACTGAAAATGTGATCTCATCCCAGTAACACATAAATAGAATCTAATTTAAAAAATTTGATACACCAAGTGGTAGTTTTTCATGTCTTTATTGAACCAATATTCAGCAAGTTTGTTAGAAAAACATGATTCTGTAGGTGGTGACTCAGTGAAAGTATATGACCAATTTAATGACTTGCACGTTCTCTGTACCTCTTGATCTCTCACACCCAGGCACTTGGAGGCTCAGAACTGCTCACTTTGGGTCATGCCCTTGTATTTTACTTGGGTTAAGGTCAGGACTTCGACTGTGAATCCTCCAAAATGCCAAATTCATTTTTCTTCAACCATTTTGTTGTAGATATACTTGTAATTATTGGATGACTGTTCTGCTGCATGACTCATTTCATTAAAGGTTCAGTTCATGGATGGACATAGTGACATTCTACTACAGAGCTTTCTGGTACATTTCAGAACCCATCCTTCTCTTTCTCCAAGACTATGAAGAGCCCTGAAACCATGATACTTCATCCTCCACCATGTTTCACGGCTAGTGAGAGGTTCTTTTCAGGGAATGTAGTTTTATTTTTGCTAAAAATGTTTCTTGAAATTCCACTTTCATCTCATCGGAATCCGTTTTCTCCATGACATCCTCCCACATGTCAGAGATTTATTTCCTTGAGCTGGACTCTACCCATCTCCATCCATACATCATCTACTGATGGATGCAATTGTCTACAGAAATGGTGTTCTAACTTTCTCCAGCCTCATTTGCTTCTTTGAGAGCTCAGAAATCTCCTCCAGCCTTGTGCCCTGCAATGGACTGTCATCCCGTCCTTGTGCCCCAGTCTTGTGCCCTGCGATGGACTGTCATCCCAACCTGGTGCCCCAGCCTTGTGCCCTGCGATGGACTGTCATCCCGTCCTTGTGCCCCAGTCTTGTGCCCTGCGATGGACTGTCATCCCAACCTGGTGCCCCAGCCTTGTGCCCTGCGATGGACTGTCATCCCGTCCTTGTGCCCCAGCCTTGTGCCCTGTGATGGACTGTCATCCTGTCCTTGTGCCCCAGTCTTGTGCCCTGCGATGGACTGTCATCCCGTCCTTGTGCCCCAGCCTTGTGCCCTGCGATGGACTGTCATCCCAGCCTGGTGCCCCAGCCTTGTGCCCTGCGATGGACTGTCATCCCAGCCTGGTGCCCCAGCCTTGTGCCCTGCAATGGACTGTCATCCCAGTCTGGTGCCCCAGCCTTGTGCCCTGCGATGGACTGTCATCCCGTCCTTGTGCCCCAGCCTTGTGCCCTGCGATGGACTGTCATCCCAGCCTGGTGCCCCAGCCTTGTGCCCTGCGATGGACTGTCATCCCGTCCTTGTGCCCCAGTCTTGTGCTTCTTGGAAGATAAACAGCACCACCCTGTACTGGATAAATTGTCAAAAGATGGATGGATCTCAGATCTGAATTTAACTTGAGTTAATGAGAATGAGGTAATTTTTCTGTCACTGAAATGTTTAGTGGAAATTATTAAATAAGTAGTAAGTTCTATTAAATGACTGCTCCAATTAAGTACTAAATAATTAATTTAATTAAATATCCATTCATGCATTCTCTGTATTGTTGTCTTGCAGACCAAAAATGTTTTTGCTAAATTTATAATGAGGTCCTCCTTAATTTATGAAAGAATGATGATTTGTGTAAAAGTTCCTGCAATGCTTCTATCTGTTGTCTTTCATCATGAAGACAATGCTCAATAAAGAACACAGTTCTTTAAGCGCTAGCTTAAGTGATACGAGTAAATACTAGAAGAATGGGCAATACTTCACTTTCCCAGCCCAGGAATCCTAAGGTTACCGTGTGTCAATCACTGCCCATGTCATTTCCTGCAGTGGCATCCTTGAAGCTCAACTGTCAGCTCAAACTGATTCCAACTATGGATGAATGCAGGCGATGTTCCTGCATGAACGGGCACTGGACAGCTCCCAAAGTCACCATGAGGGGCTGTACGATGCTGGTTACGACGTGAGAGCTAAGTCATTCCGAGAGCTCACAGAGGTTATCACCACAAGCCAAGCTGTCAGAGGCAGGTGTGTGTCTGTTTGGGGGAGGGGGTGGACAGTAGGAGTGGGACACAAATATGCTCTGACTGCTCACATTCTCCCAGTGCTTTATAGTCGCCCCCAGCAGACCATCCTTCCTGCACAATATAAGGCTTAAAAGAACACACTTGTTTGTGTTGCCTCCAGAAAAAAAAACAAAAAAACATTAGCATAACAACACAGTTGAAATTCCATTTGCCACATAATTGCAATTGTGTTTTCCAGGACTTTGTGATTAAAAGTCAATAAAATAGTGAAAACTAAACAACCAGCTTGGCTTGACTGGAAATGAGCACATATATATACTGCTAAGCCGTCTCCAAGGAAACAGGTTCACTTTTCCCTGCCGGGACAGATCCTCACAATGGTAGTCAGCTTGGTTTCCTGACAACTAATTATTTTCATTTAAGACGCACGTATTGGCAGAAGCAATGTAGACAGAGGAACGAAGTACAAAACAGGAGCAATTGAAAGAGTCCCCCACGACCCCCCCCCTCCCATTCCCCTCCAGATCAAGGAGGACTGCCTAAACGCAGATCATTAAACAAGCGACGGTACAGCGATTCCTTACTGGATGGATGAGGAGCAGAGAATTTCACTAGGGTGAAGCAAGCAAGATTGATGTCAACCCCTCCTGGGAAGCCCCACCATCCAGAAACCCTCTGAACCTGGTAGAATTGGTACCTTGGGCCCTGGATGACAGTGAGAGCCACCAGCCTAGAGAGGGGTGTGGGTATCACTGGGGATGTGGAGGCTGTCAATCACTATTAATGGAAGCTAGTCAGCAGTCAGTCGGGTTTGGTGTGACACTCGGATACAGTGACATCAACAATGAACACAAGAATGGCCCAGTGTCTCAGCAGGTGGCACTGTCACCGCGCACCCCCACTGTCGGGCACTGAATCGCATCTCTGCGCTTGTGTAGTCTGCACATTCTCGCCACTTTGCGTGGGTTTCCCCCTGCAGTCTAAAACATGCTAGTTGAAATGGTATCTGTAACATGCCACACAGTGTGTGTGCCCTGTGATAGACTGGCATCCCATCTGGAGAGCCCCCTTACCCAGTGCATCCCGGCTTCCATAAGCTTTTGGAAGACAGATGAATAAACAGACGCCCGCAAAAACGATACACACTAATTTATCCAAATGCCAAGACTCAGACGGATTGATTTACAAAAAAAAAAAAAAACGTACACAGATTTCATCGGGTACAAAGGTAAAATCATTTAGAACTTTGTTCCGCATTTAGAAGAACATGCAATTTAAACGCCAGTGGCAATGAGTTATATTAAAACCAAACCCTTATGTGATTATTATGATATCTGTGCAGTCAGAGATAGTCCCTTTCTTTGCTCATTTACCTGCCTCTCTCACTACTCAATCTGGCCCATCTGCTTCCAGCATCCAATTTCCATTTGTGCAGGTAAGCGAAATCGCTCTGCTGTACCTGCATCTAGACAGTGAGGAGGCAAATGAAAAAGATGGAGCCAGGGAATAGGGGAGATTATGCAGATAAGAGAAGTGTGGGAAATCAGCAGGAAAAGGTAGAGTGGATTTGCAAAGAGGGAGTGAGATAATACAGAAAGGAGAGGCGGACTGGAATAATTCTGCTCCCTTTCTGTAAGTGTGGAGTGTTGGAGTGAGGACTCTGTCCAAGGAGCCCGGAAACAATGACCCTTTTTCAAATGGTGAGTTAAGCACAGTCAGACCCCTCCCTGCACCTCTGATGCATCCAAGTCATCTTGTATTAGTACCGCTCCAGCCCCACCCTACTGGCCCATCCCCAAACACCACCCTCAGGAAATTTTACAGCTAGATAGCAACTGTGAAAGAGGAGCCTTCACCACAGAACCTACAGTGAATCTTGGGCAGACACGTGCAGACATCTGGCAACAGGTGGGTTTGGCAAGTAGCATACGGGCATGTCACACCACTCGGTCACTCGGTTGGATATTACTGTATCACAGTTATATCATTCAATAATTCACCATTCTGCCTGTCCGGTTATCCAGTAGCAGGGAATGGTGAGCCTGGAGCCAATCTCAGGAAGCACAGGGCAGGGTACTCCCTGGTGGGGAGACGCCATCGTAATTCATCTGATTAACTATTAACTGTTGGGAGGAAACTGGAGTATCCAGGGGAAAGCTACACAGTCACAGAGACAACATGCAAACTCCACACACCGAGTCAGGGGCCACAGTCACATAATTAATGCACCTTCGCACGAACACTTGCTTACTGAGGGGAAAGTCTACAATAAGAAGATAATGTGAATAAATAAAAAGAGCAACTACACGATTACAGTATATTTCAGGGGTGCTTGCAGTGTTTAGGCATGTTTTAGCATGCTCCGATTGTTTATAAAGCTTTTTCATTGCAGTCTATTATTTTATACTACAGCAAGTTATGGATTACAAAGTTCCCCCAAGTTCTGCATTTCAATAGATAAAGTAAGTCATGCAAGGTGTGGGACCAGAAACAGAAGAGGGCAAATTGTAAATTACTCTGGAAGTGCTTGAACAACACACACAGACAAATAAATACGCTAAAAACTCAGGCCACCGGACTAACTCTGGATGTGCACTTGCCGGTTTGGCCTTTATGTCTGACATCATGGCCAATCACAGCACAAGGGAGGCTTGCTTTGCCATAAGTCAGCTAAAATCCCAGGGAATATGACATTTTCCAATGCTACATGAGGCGAATTGATAACAATTTTGGCTCTGCCTGCCGCCAAGGCCTTCATCAGAGATTGCCGGAGGGGACATCGACAAATGAAGAGCGTGTCCTTTGCAAAGGTCTGAGCCAATCACATTCCGAATCCATTTGGTCAGGAGGCCAGGCTTGCAGGGAAACCCTTTGTGCTCCAGAGGAGCAGCGAGTGGCACCCTTCCCTCTTTCAGCAGCGGCGTGATAGAGCTCTGTGCCTCGCTAATATGTCAGGGCACAGGGGGCGGCAGCGGTATAATCCTTGCGATTTTGACTTTTACCGCTTTAAAGGAGTGAAAAGAGCTGACAAGGCGCATTGAGAAGCCGTGCTTAAAGCCGGCAGGATATTAGATTTGGGTGAGAAACAGGCGTTTGGGGGGGTCAAGTGTAGGAATGTGAGGGGTGAAGCAAGCAAGGGCCAGTAGGAGTAACATGGAAAACATAAGCGGAAAAAGAGACAAAATTACAGGAAGCTTTTGGGTGGGGGGGGGGGGGGTGGAGCATGGATGAGTCCTAGGAATGATACAGTGGCAGATTTTTTTTTGTGATGCAGTGCACACAGAGGCAAAATGAAGCATCTGAAATTCGAGCGTGGCTCCCACAAAGGCATTTGTCACATGAAACTCATTACCTCAACGCCGCGGATCAGTTTGGCTATAAATAATGAAGCGAATCTTCAGAGTCGGTTGCCAGCCAACCAGGGTCCCGAAAGACGAGAGGTATCTATTTATCACGGAGACGGTGCCCGTGCCGCTCTCGGCCTCTCCAAACCTGCACTCTCTGCCCCCTCGCACTAACTTAACTCATAGCCCGACAAGATAAATAGTTGTAAGGTCTCTGGCGCCTTGACTGGGGAGGAGGGAAAAAAGCCTTAAATCTGTATGGAAGACCTAAATATGCTAAGACCAAGCCTCAAACTATCCTTCATCCCTGCTGATTCCTCTCCTGCTCATTTCACAGCCACGCAGCTTTTGTACTGTCTGTGTATTTGGTGGCTGTCACACACTAGGATTCCCACGCACACATCATTTATCACCCCGGCCTGTTTTCCCTGATTGGTTACCGCATTAGCCAATCAGCAGTGCACACTCGTGTCATAACAGGCTCAGATACACAAATAAACCCTGTTTTTGTCACACAAATCATGGATGGGCAGTAACTATTGATAGACCTCAACCATCATACATTGTCTTCGGTTTTGCTGCTTCTCCCCACTACATATCTACCAACACCTTCAACTTTACTGCTTTCTTATACTGAGCTGATTTACTTTATTTTAATATGGTAAAGTTGGTGGAATCTCCCTCAGGTTGGGTAAATGTGTAGCTCTTAAAACACCTACCACTGGCACTACCCCCAATCCATGGCATCAGGAGTCCAAACCCTCTGTCTGAAAACCACAGTGGTTGTTTATCGCCCATCTATGGATGACCTCCAGTACAAACATGTGTCGTACCCCAGGGGTATCAGGAAGAGCTTCCCATCATGAGCTGGGGATTAGTCATTATTCAGTTCAATTCAATTTTATTTGTATAGCACATTTTCAAAACACTGTCTAAAAGAACTTAACATTATCCCCACCCAACAATTACACACTTAACCCTCACTATTCATGTTTTCCTTGAGTCCTCCATCAACCTGCTTTCAACTTTTCTTCTATTATGAGAGATGCCCTCAACATCTCCCACCCCTTTGTCCTGTATCTATGCTTCTCCTACTCTTCTTTGTCACAGTATTTAAAGGCAGCTGAGAGCCCCATGACCCTCATGATGATCCAGTCTACAACACGTTGTTTCTTCTAGGATTCTGTCAAACTCTTCTGGTGAGGACCCTTTAGATCACAGGGACCTGTAACCAGACCTGGCAGCACTGTTGCAGCAGCCTCTCCACAGCTTAACACCCCCTCTTCCTCTGATCCTGTCCCAGCCACCTCAGTCATCCCCCCCACTCCTCCCAATACCTTCTTGTTGCGATGCCACCTCTGAGAGATCCTGCTAATGGCCTAGAACAGCTGTTCCATGGCTAACCCCTTTCTTCCTGTCTGCGGTTTCAAAGGCAGCTCCACGAACAACTGTGGCTATGCGGAGGATGCAGGGAATCCCAGTTCTACATCCTACTTTGTGTGGGAAAGGAACAGGCTCTGAAAGAGGCCTAAGACAAGACCTGGTGCCCGGGCTCACATACTCAGATTTTATCCACAAAATAGAAAGAAGCAAGATCCTGCAGCTCGGCCACATCTATGAATCCAAAGTCATGCATCAGCCGACTACAGCAGTGTTTCCCAATCCAGTCCTCAGGGACCCAGAGCCGGTCCATGATTTTGCTCCCTCCAGCTCCCTGCCAGATCTCCGTCCCAGCTCACACAAAAACAGGGACTGTCTGTGCGTCTCCAAGGACCGGGTTGGAAAATACTGGACTCAACAGTATAAACTGGCTACAATCAAAATGAAAACAAACAAATAAAATGGCTAACATTCATTTTTTTCCATATGCATATGAAGTGTATATGGTTAATACTACTAATATTTTAACGATAGTATTTTTTTTTCTATTCATTCAAATAAAACTGAATTATAAGTGGAGGAAGAGGACAGGTAATATAACACATAATATGCTTGCACCACTTTATATACAGCTACAAAAGTGTCCTATCGTTACAATTGCTGTCTATTATCTACGTGTGCTAAGGTAAAATATACAACCATAAATGTTGCCCTAGTAATCACATAAATAACTAGTAATGATTATGACAACAATGTACTAGCATTTCAACATTTCTTGGCAAGTGATTGAAATGTGCAGGGTTTTCACGTTTCATCAGAGTGCAAAAATGCCGAAAATTATGATGCAGTTGCGGGATAACCTGTCACTTTCAGGTCACAGCACATATGAGGTCACAGGCTTCCCAAATAACCTGAGTCACTCCTGCTGTGATTAAATGTGCAGCAAAACATGTCATGGAGCCCAGGCATCACAGATCCATGCTTTAAATGTAGCTTCTGCCATATACAGAATACACAACATAGAATACACAACACAAGATGAAGAAGTACTGGTAGAATATGGAGCAAATGCCAAAGTAATCAATGGCATATAGACAATTACATAATTATAGACCATTATAGGTTATATACTGTATTTTCTATGGTATGCGATTGTCAGTTTTCTTAACAAAAACATTACACAACAGGTACAATTTACTTAATTGACAAGTGATAATGAACTTCTATTACAAAACAGCTGAATCACAGACCTGCTTCTGACGAGTAACAAAGCAACTGAATGAAATTTAACATCCGCAGTTAGAATCCAGGTTTTGGCCAAGTGGGGACTTCACTTGAGCCCTTCAACCAGCTCTGATGACCTGAGATGGCATGAATATACAAACTGCATGGTGATTAAAAGGGAAATACAGATATGACTGCTGTCAGATTCTGGCAAATCTCTAGTTGCCGGCGTCTGATTAATCACTCTGCAGGCAGCGGGCGGCGGATCAGCGCAGAGGTGTTCATCCCGGCGCCTCCCTCGGCGACAGTGAATGGGGTTACAGTGCGGCTAATTCTCTGTTTCCAAGCTAATCATTTGACGGGGTCAGTCCACACATCCAAAACAGGCAGGCACCCGCTATACTCCTCTCCAGAATGAAGGATGCCTCCTGGCTGACCGGCAATGAGTGTTTCAGCAGGTAAGTCGGCTCTACCACCAGGTTACAGCAGCCTGTCCGAGGTAAACGCACATGACAGAAAGCGGCGTCACGTCAGCAGAGCTGCCGAGGGACTGGAGGAGCAGGCCGATTTAATTAGTGCTAATGTGAGAACAGACGTGCCCACCTGTGTGTGTCAGCCGCCACAACCCAGAGCAGAGTCTCAGCACACGCCTGCTAATGCACTGCTGAAGGCCCGTCCATCAGCAAGTGGCCCACGTTGGCTACGGGGATCAAAGCCGCTTACAGCATGAAGCAGCATGTTCCTACCCAGCAGATTCCCTCTTGTGCTTCCCAAGTCCCTCTGAGGTGTTCTTCAGGATGAAGGATCACCCTCGCTCTCACACCCTACCGTGAGCTCTGTGTACCCCCAGACCCTCACCAAGCTTTGCTGGCCAACGCTTCCTCTGAAAAACTCCTCCTCACACCTGATTACATAAGCCAGGGATTAGTTGTGCTAGAGGAGGACAGGGGGGACACTCGTCTCCCAGGGACATCTGGCAGCAGCATGGCATTGAGGAGGGCAGCTAAAATGACCTGAGGCTAAAATGTAGACCTGCTCACACCTGATCCCATGCAGCCACCAATCCAAAGCAGCAACATGAAGCACAAAGCATCTATCGACGGCACCCATTGGACACCCGGACAAGAAATGCATCACTGTGGACCTCCTAGAGGACGGTCAGAAATAAGGCATCAGGGACAGGCATGTACACACACACACACACACACACACACCAGGGCTATCAACACACGACCAAAATGCAGAGGACGTCATACCTCAGAATGACCGGACACGGCGACAAAGAGACATTCGGATAAATAAATGAAGACAGTGGGACAAGTGAGGACAGAATGGACAAAACCGGCGAAGACACAAATGAAAGCATGGGGGGTGGGGGATGTCATTCCCACCTTGCTCCTCGGCATGCTTCAAAGCTCCCTTCCTCTGGATCGCGTACACATCCCGTCCATCCATCCCCTACTCCCTCAGCTCTGACACTGGCGGGGAAAATCGCGGAGGGAGACAGGCGGGGAGGGGGGGAGCGAGAGAGGGAGAAGTGGGAGGAGAGGAGAGGAGTGTACAAGGGAACCTAAGTGAAGTGTGAGTTGCGGCAAGGGAACTGCTGGGCACATGACAGCTGAATAGGAGCGGGGGGAAGAGGAGATGACTAACGAGTACAATGCTAGAGAACGCGGGAGAGAGAGACGCAGAGGAGAACTAAAAGGGAAGAGCGAAGAGGAGAGTGTGCCGCCTGCAAAAACAGAACACAGCACAAATATGGAAATGTGTCAGCTCCTTGCATCGTCTCTCTGCCCTCGCTGTCTGCATGTGTATCCCCTGCTGTCTATCTGCCCCCCGGCCCACCCCACCTCCCAAACACACCCTGCTGCGCTATCATGGTGCTGGGGCATCGCCTGGTAGCAGTGGGTCACAGACACTGTCCCTCACATGTCCTGATAATGACCTCTATGACCTTTAACCGTCTCATGCAAGTTATTAAAAAGCCGATCCAGGTTTTTGTAGACGGCGTTCGTAAACCACATCAGATATCACGGGCTGCACTTGAAAACCTGCCTCCTTCTCTTTTGGGAGAATAAATGAGACTCGGTTGTCCTCAAACATTCTTTTCCACCAACCCAGTGGCTACCGACATCATTTATTCAGTCAAGATAGCCTTAAATCCAGCATCCATGAGTGTGGACACCATGCATGACAATGCCTACACGATTCATGCTTCTGCAACCTCTCCCGCTCACAAGGACACAGTGTGGCTCTTAAGTGACATATTTATCACCAAGCCAATCCTGCAGTCCTGATATAGATGACATACCCCTCATCACAGGGCCTTTTTCTAAGGACGAGAACGGCTTACATGAAATGACCAAATGTAGCAGACATTAATATTTTCAGGCAAAACAGAAGTAATGCTACTAAAAACAAAGCAGGTGTAATAGAAATGATTTCATTCAAAGTTCAAAATTCTTTACAATATAAAATAATGGAAATTCTACTACCGACCAAAGAACATTCCTGTCAAGTATTAGAAGAATCTAATTTCACTAAGAAGTAGACAAATGTCTGGTATTAATAAAATACTTTTCTCACACTAAAAAGCTTCACAGTTCCTATGGGTAATCCTGGCAAATAGTTTCACCTCAGGCGGCATGGTGGTGCAGTGGTTAGCACTGTTGCCTCACACCTCTGGGACCCGGGTTCGAGTCTCCGCCTGGGTCACATGTGTGTGGAGTTTGCATGTTCTCCCCATGTCGTCGTGGGGTTTCCTCTGGGTACTCCGGTTTCCCCCCACAGTCCAAAAACATGCTGAGGCTGATTGGAGTCGCTAAATTGCCCATAGGTGTGCATGTGTGAGTGACTGGTGTGTGAGTGTGCCCTGCGATGGGCTGGCCCCCCATCCTGGGTTGTTCCCTGCCTCGTGCCCATTGCTTCCGGGATAGGCTCCGGACCCCCCGCGACCCGATAGGATAAGCGGTTTGGATAATGGATGGATGGATAGTTTCACCTCACATCACCACAGCGGCCAGTTTGACTTACTTTACCATGGCAGCCAGCTTTGTCTCACATAACTACAAACGCCCCTGTGACCGCACATTACCATGGCTGCCAGCATGACATCACATCACCATGGCTGCCAGCATGACATCACATCACCATGGCTGCTAGTGTGACATCACACCACCACGGCAGCTGTTTGCATCAGAGTGCTCAATACAGATTAGTGCTTTCCGGGTAATGAAGTAACCGATTAATTATGCAGTCAATTAACATATTGTGGGACGATTAGATCACCCATGGTTTCAGAATAGACATTGATTAGTAATTTGGAGAAATCTTATAAAGAATGGCATGTGATGTTTACCAAAGAGTTCAGTGCAAAGAAAAATAAATCAGAATTAGTAAGTTCATCAGCATGCAGGGCCAGACAGGCCATCTGGCATATTGGGCATTATCTCGGTGAGCCAACAAGGTTGTGGGTCAGAAAACTTCATATGGGGCAATTCCCATGTGTAGTGAGTCCGTTTGGTCAATTTTGAATCTCACTCCAGCCATTTATTTATTTAGTATTTACTTATGTATGCATTTATTCTGACAGCGGTGGACAGCAAAGTTCAAAGCCAAAAGGAAGCTGAGATCATTTCCGGAAGCATTTTCAGTCCCATCACCAAAAGCTGATTATTACTAACAAATTACAACCACGGCAGTCAGTATGTTAATCTATCTGCAGGGATGCTTGGTTAACAGAATGACCACATTAATATTGACATTGATATTGATACTTATGATGAACAAATATGTATGAATTATTATAAGACAATATTTCCCATATACTTTGTACCTGTGCATTTCCAGTGATGACAAATACACTATGGGCAGTGTACAGCACCGACAGCTCCAGCCTCTAGGGTGGAGGTGTTCGGAACCCACTTCAGATCTGTGCCTGTCACTTCTGCATGTTCTTCCTGTGTTACGTGGGTTTTCCCCTGCATGCATGGTGCCAGGTGAACTGGTGTCTCAGCCGGTAGTGTGTGAGCATGTGAATGCATATGTGTTCTGTGACAGACATATCCCAATCAGGTCCTCCCCTTACCATTTGCTCAATGCTGTCTGGGTTAGGATCCAGACCCCAGTGACCCTCTCTGAATTGTATGCACCTACCGCTTCACTATCTCAGTCATATATGAAACCATTGTGCCATCTCCTTTTGTCTCATTCCTTCAGGGTTTGACTGACATTATGTCTTTTTGACTCTTGTGTAATGGTCCGCACACGCTTGAAAGTCAAATAACGAGTCGAGTAAGATGAATACATCTGTCAGCGATGTCCTAGCGGAACACTGTATTAGTCTGCTGTCAATGAAACCACGTTCTGACATTTCGAGTGTATTTGTTTTTCACTAGACACATTCACAGCTATCAGCAACATCATGCTTCTTTTCAATAAACTGGTGAGCAGGTCCCCAAAAGGGAAAACATATAGAAAGACTACTGAAATGCAGCTTGACTACCAGATTAAAATCCAGCCTCTAATTACCAATTTAATGATAATTAGAACTATTAAATATTAAAAACTGTAATTAGAAATTAGGATACTTAGCATTAAACTTATAAAAATAAAAAAGTGAGCAGAACAGCAATGTAGCGTGATTAGCTGCCAGTTTCGGCTGCGATTAATCCTGCATAGTTCTCAGGGTGGTTAAACTGAGTACGGAGCTGCAGTAATCCATAGGCCGGCCCCTTGTAAACACCTTCTGCTGGGCATGGGGTGTTATGTTGGTGGTAAGTGCTCAACCTCTTTTTGTAAGAGAAATCGCAGGTCAGGAAATCTGTACCTGGAGTACAAGCATGCTCTTCACCGGCAACGCATGCATACACTGCGAGCCCCGTGAACAGAGTCCCGCTATCACACATCAGCCCCTTTTAGGCTAATTAGTGGCTCTGGAAGGCTGGCTCCGTCACGGGCCGCTGAGCTAGCGGCCCGAAGTCCCTTTTTTCGGGTTTGCGTGCCAGAGAGGGGGAGGAAATGCAGTGCTGAGGGAGGGAGGGTTTGGCTGCCATGTGCTGCCATAGCTGTCCGCCAGCCCAGATCAGTGGCACCGCACAGCCACGCCGTGCCCCCGGGGCACATCTGCACCTCCACCCCCACCACCGTTACATCCTCCCTCCTCTGCCAACTCCAGCAATCTCAGCAGCATCTGTTTAATAGGCTCATCTTAATACCCAACAACAACCCAAATATGCACGGGTGCAAATCATTCCATTTAACTGCTTAGCTGACACTTCTACCCAAGGTGACTTTTTTCTTTAATAAAGCTGCATATGTTCACTGTAAAGATTCAGGCCCCCTCTTGAAACAGGGAATTTTCAAATCCTTAACCAGCAAGCTACATGATTGTCGATTTAATGTCATTCATTTAATTATTATTATTATTTATAAGCTTTTATCAAATATTGTGGGGATTAACGACCCGCGGCTTTGTGGAAGTCAGCGCCTCTATGGGCGTTATTTAAATTGAGTGGTACTTCTCTAGTCACATGACCCACCATTCTCTAGTTTACTCAAGATCATAAATTTAGAAAACTAGGCAATTAATTTGCCCTGTCCATCACTGTTATCTCTGTGCGGAATTAAGCAAACCGATTAAGTCCTTACAGTGCAATTGAACCCAGAGTCATCAGGCAACTGCAGTGATGTCACTGGTAGAGGGAATGGCTGTTGAAACCCTTAGCAGAACAAGCCCTCAGTGGGTCTACCACAAAAGTAAAAAAAAAAAAACACATTAACTCCCATGGCAACAGAGAGTCTGGGCGAAAGTGCCCTACCTTAGATGGCAGATCCTCTACCAAGAGGATATACTTCACAGTGTTCACATGCTCTTCTACCTACACGCTACTGTTCAAAACCCAGAAAATGCCACAACACAAGTGTGGTTAATAAAACACTCCTGGAAAGCCGAACATATAAGGTAATTATAACTTGCAAAAAACACCCAACAAAAATGGGCTCTGCCTAAAGACTGATGGAGAAAGTAAGGTAGAATTAAACATTTGCTCCAAGCAACAAGGGAATGAATGAAAAGCAAGTTTGTGCGAATGGAGGTTTGGGGGGAGAAGATGAGTGCTGTCACAGGCTTCTGTCTCAGAGGACAGAGGAACAGCCCCCCCCCCCACACACACACACACACATCCCCATTTTCACAGGAAGCCAAATAAATAAGCCAAGTATGCCAGAGGTCTATCATGCAGATGACAGGCACATTTTCGGAGTGTGGGGCTGCAGGCATCACCGCGGTGAACTAACTCTATTTCCCAGTCCACCCAGCGTGAACCACCTAACGCCATTTTCCGCTCACCTGCCCTCCACACCCCCGAAGACACATCCATCCATTCTCCTGACAGCAGCTGACACTCTTCCTCATCTGCAGGGGATGCCCCAACCTGTCTCAACCACACTCTCTCTCTCTCTCTCTCTCTATGTTTAACAGCCTCTCTTCCCCATCGCTGGCTCTTCCCATCGCCGTAAATTCCCAGCGCAGCCTATCACAGATCCCCAATCGAAACGACCTAAGGATCACCACGCCGACAGGAAATGTCTCCCATCAGTCCCCAGCTTCCTCTTCCCGCATGTGTAAACACAGCTGACTGGGGAAAGAAAAGGAAGGTCATCAGTTCAAATCCCATGGTCTGGCACAACACTCATCTCACCATGGGGCTTTGAGAAAGGCCCTTAACCACAACGGCTCCAAGGACACGGCTTGATCTTGCTCTCATTGTCGCTCGTACATTGCTTTGGAGTGACAGATAAATGTTTTGTGGTGAAGTGGCATTCAGGATGCACTCTGCTAGGTCATTGGTCTGCTCCGCATCTGTGAAATCTCTCAGCAAACAGATGTTTCCCTTGCACTTCGCAGTCATTTGCACACAGTACTCATATGCAAACTTACGGTTTTCCCGCTTATTTGTAATTTATCTTGTGTTCTTTAGTTTTGTGCATATTACACAGCGAAGAGTTCCTGCTAAGTGCCTTGTAATATTGCCGTGTGCTTCATGTTCGTCTCTGAATCACAACCAATTCTGGTACGTTTTGCGCACACTGGCAACAGTGTGCTGAGTTCTGAAGAAATAATGGTACCTATGGAGCGCCGACACCCAATAAAAGGCATGTGACACTAAATTATTTGGAGATATGCAGTATGTATAATTTATTCATTACAACTGCCCATTTCATTATGGCACATTTCATGCAAGCATTACATCACTATGTGATTTTACATGAACAGTCACTGTCCTCCACTTGTTTATGTGGGTGAAAAGATTTACAGCATGTTATGCATGTTATTATTTTACGCATCTGGCTCCTCCTGCATATTTATTGTCTGTTTGTGCCGCAGGTTTCTTTTTAAGTACTACATGATCTTCACATGCGCCACCTGTCATGTCAGCACCTGTACTGTACACCCTGTACCCTAGGGGACGTCCGTGTCACTGTGTGTCCGAGCACCAAAGACAGCAATGCACAGTCCCTGCGCTTGCCCAGGATTTCATGAAATGACACAGAACTGATTCTGCCTGTGATTCTGATGAGTACCTGTCAAATCTAGAAATGCATACCTAGATATTTCATTCTGCTTCAAGTGATTCGAATTACACAAAACTGATCGAATTATAGTACATTGCTTTGACATTTATTTTCTGTCCACAGGAAAATAAAGATTAAAGTATCTGCAGTAAAGTGAAAAAGAAAACCTTCTATATTTTTTTAGAATGCGCTGCATGGGAGGTTATGTCATTATCTTCTGATATTTCATAATTTGAAAGAAGCAAATCCCATAATTCTCTGTAAGAGCAGTCAATAATAATAAACAGTAACAGATTAACACTTCTCAGAATGTATTCTACATTCAGCATCTAAAACACACTGGCTGCTTAATGGTCTCACTCTCCACCACACAGAACCACTGATGCTGGGTCAAGAGTCTTCGGGAAGGAACAGTCAGATAGGAGAAAACTTAGGACGGAAAAACACAGCATGCAAACTGTCAGCCAGTTTCTCATCAACCATTAGAAAGCTGTGCTCTCGGTCACGCAGGTCAATATGACTCAACTCCATGTGTGGAATTCAATGGCCTTAAGTGAGAGACAAGAGCAGACGGTGAGGTGGGAGGTCCAATCACAACAAACGCTAACCCCACAGCCGGCCAAGGCAGGTTCTGCTCCGCGCTGATCGCTCGTGTGGGCAGCAGAAGAGGCCAAGGCACAGCTAACAGCTCTCTAACTGTGAGAGTGACCTCTCACACCACAGCAGAGAATACGTGTGGAAGCGGTGAGCACGGTTCTCAGTAACTCCTGAGTGCTGAGCTTTTGCTTCAGTCTGTGACACAGTACGAATGGACGGGCTAACGGGTCAGGCTAAGGCTTGCAGACATAATAAGCCCAATCTCTCAAAGCAGGGACGTCACACTACAGTTGACGGGTCAAAAGCATCAATGTGAGGTATCACTGATCACAGTCTCATATACAACAAGCTGGATATAAGCTAGGGGCTACTGCATACACTGGCATTAATGTAAATTTTTTTGTCCACTGTAAGAGATTTGAGTACCATTATGAAGATATTTTTACACAGAAAAACATGGCACTCAAAAGCATTTCCAAAACAGCAGCTATCTTTGCTTTTGGCTTAGCCCAAAAACAAATTAAAATAAGCTTAATACCTAAATAAACAATCTTTTGTGTGGAAAAATTTGTACATTTACCCTCAAATAAACTCAATATAATGGGGCTGACTTAATTAACAACCTCTTTTGTGTGCAATTATTGTTGGAGTTTGTGAAAGCACTGCCTTTCGGGTGGAGGAGATTGGCTGGGAATGGGGAGCAGGGGGCTGGGCTCAGGAATGACCACACTGACGGCTTGGTGTGGGCCCCATCCTCCCCTGCGCCTTTCCCTCTTGGCTCTTAGACCCCAGAAGTGGCCACTCACATAGCAAACTCTGGATGGACTGGCCCTATATGCCAGGACTCAAACCTAACAACCTTCCGGATGTGGGGGAGGGGCACTTCCAGTTACTGCTCCCAGCCTCTCCAGAACCACTTCCTCGACTGGCCTCCACATGGCACACCAGCACGTGTCGGATATAACGTACCAATCGACAGCCGGTTGATCACAGACAGCAAACTGCGCCCAAGTAAATGTGACACACAGAAGGACAGAATGAAGCACGTGGCTATAGAAACAGCACCATTAACTGTCACCTGAACATCTTGCTGTGTTTCAGCTTCTGCCTACCCATAATATGGCCTCATCTTTTATACTTCCAAAGCATTTTGTGCTGTTTTCCTTGTCACCATCCGAAGCCTCCCAGAATGTTCTAATGGACGACTTAAATGGCAATGCTCAGAAGAGACTGAAGGATCCTATTCTTCTGTTTAAAGTCTTTCCAGATTTAAAACAGGTAAAATGACAGCTTTCCAAAAAATTATGTCAATTACAAGCCTGATCTTGGTACATATTGTCCTCCTAAAGTACAGTATCGAAATCTTGCATAACAGTCTTGGCTGAGGAACAGTTTAATCAAACGTACTTATAATTAAAATGTGCTTTGCAGTCATTAATGAGGTTTGAAATTGATAGTCTTACTCCAGAACTTTGGATAACAGAAGCCAGTGATGGAAGCATAAGAACAGTCACTGAATATTAGGCTTATAAAGCACTTAGTCTGGCATGGTGACATTTCCAGGAAGTAGATTTTGGGTGTCAAAAGCCTGGTTCTCTGATAGGTGGCCCACAAGAGTCGAATGTTTGGCTCGACCGTCTCCAAATTTTATCTTCAGTAAGTTTGTGATATTTCCCGCCATTAAACTGGTCACCCTGAATGCAAGCACTGGGGACTTGGAATATACCAAGTGGAGTGAAATGCGTGACGTCTCAGTCAACTGGAAACAAGGTGGTTCATTCCAGCACTAGGGGCCATGATGTTACTGGGCATTCGGTGAGTAACACCAAAAAGGTGACACAATAAAACTCAATTTCTTCCAAGAACGGCTAGTTTTAAGTTCACTGTAAAAGCTGGGACATTTGCAATTTTAACTCACAAAAAATCCAGGTAATTAAGACTCATCAAGATTGGTTTACAATGATAAGAATCTGACTAAGAATAATGTACATCTATATACAAAAAAACAGAGTGTGAGGCCAATATAACAGAAGAGACTTAGAAATGCTCAGAGGGCCCTGAAGACACTAGCGATTATTTGTGATGCCATGTTGCTCTCTGCTGTTTTTGAGAATATAACTCTGCATGAAAGACTGAGAGCACACAGTGCAGGAGGCTGTCAGTTACTGCTTTTTCATGGGAGAGTGAAACAAACGCCGTGACAAACCCAGACAGCAATGGGCACCCACACGTGGGCAAGAGGAGCCTGAAGTGTGAGAACACACATGACCCTCTGGTCAAGAAGTGTGCAGCTGCCGCAAGAGCATGACACTGATGTTTCCCAAAGGGTTGACAAGTCTGCTCTTAGAAGAAACAGTGATATACTCAAGCTATATGGCAACTGATTGCAGTGACGGATCACAGGGGACACACCGAACGAGACGGATCACAGGGGACACACCGAACGAGACGGATCACTGGGGACACACCGAACGAGACGGATCACAGGGGACACACCGAACGAGACGGAACACAGGGGACACACCGAACGAGACGGATCACAGGGGACACACCGAACGAGACGGATCACAGGGGACACACCGAACGAGACGGATCACTGGGGACACACCGAACGAGACGGAACACAGGGGACACACCGAACGAGACGGATCACAGGGGACACACCGAACGAGACGGATAACTGGGGACACACCGAACGAGACGGATCACTGGGGACACACCGAACGAGACGGATCACAGGGGACACACCGAACGAGACGGAACACAGGGGACACACCGAACGAGACGGATCACAGGGGACACACCGAACGAGACGGATCACTGGGGACACACCGAACGAGACGGATCACTGGGGACACACCGAACAAGACGGATCACTGGGGACACACCGAACGAGACGGATCACTGGGGACACACCGAACGAGACGGATCACTGGGGACACACCGAACGAGACGGATCACAGGAGACACACCAGCACAAACAGTCACACCAACACACCAACCCCACACCAACCCCATTCCTGTGATGGGCACCAACCCATCACAGGAATGGGGAGAACATGGGGGTAGGAATCACTATACCATCCTGAAAAAACATTTAAAATGTATGGAACAAGTTACTTTGAATTAATTTATTGTCAGATAAAATAATTTACGGGGGACCGGTATAATTCAAGGAATGAGCACCGATTTACCAACTGTGAAAAACAATATCCACATTTCAAATTAAGGTTTTCTTTTAATGTAACTACAGAATAGACTATAGTCAAAGGTATTGAATGGAAGGGGAACATAGTCAAAAGCAAAGGATTTAAAGGAATATAAAAGCAACTCTGACGTGGTGAAATTGAAATCAACATAACAAAAATAAAAATGAACTTGCTCGACTGACAGAGAAGCGATTTGGAGTTGAGACGCGTTTCACTCAAGGCTGTTCTGGCAAATACTTTGCACATCAGACTGGCAGAGATGCATCCAAAATACAGCAACTCATTCATTGAAAACAAAGTCATTTCATCCAGAGCCTTTCTACACAAAAATGCTGTAGAGTTTATTTATTAATATGTGATTTTCCCCTTTCAGCTTCTGCAGTATCTGGGACAGAAGGTAGTAAATTAGCATTGCAAAACATTATGAAAACCACGCAAAGTCCAAGAATTGCTAAACAGCACTAATTACTGTGAATTGCATACATCGGTATTTTTATGCAGCTAATTAGCAGTCGTGGTGTGGTGGTCTTTGGCCGCAGTCGTTGGAAGAATAGGTCTGATCTCAAGGCCAGTATCACAGTCAGAGAAAACAAGATATTAATCTGGGTGACTAGTGTCACTGGGCTCCATGGAGGGGAGTCGTTTATTTGTGTCTCTTTAGTGTTTTCTAGGCATGATTGTTATCATAGGTCATGTCTGGCTTTGCCTGCGGTGATTGCAAGAAAAAAAAAACGGAAAAAAAAATTATATATATGTTATTTTTGGCTTAGGGGAAATGAGGAACATGCAAAATGCATCTGTCAGGATGAGATGAGACCATCATCGCGGGTCGATGCTGCTTAGCACAGCCTCACAAAAGAGGCACTAGCACAGCAGGGGACAGTCGAAAGAGACCCATCCACAGGCGGGGGCATTGGGGTGATTTCTCAAAGCATCCGGGAGGCAGCCGGGATGGGAACGGGGTTACGGTCCCCGCCGAAAAGCTGCGGCTGGGCTTTTCAGTGTCGCCTGTGTCACCCTTCAGAATTAATTATAGGCTTTTAGCAAGCAGCTACAGTCATTATTGCGGCATGGCTGCAAGAGCAGGCAGCGTTACCCATGGCCAGGCATGCCGCCGCCCCCTTATCTCGCCAGCGCAGGCGCTGGTGTGGACCGCGAGCAGGGCAGGGAAGCGCCGTTCTTCTCCTCGGGGCTGCAGGCGGATGTGTCCAGCCTGTGAGGCCTCCCTCTCTGAGACCGGCTCGCCTCGGCCCTTCTACCTTCCCCGACATTCGGCCAGGGAGGGAGGGAGACGGGCTGCAGGAGGCTGATAAAGCCTATCTGGGTCGCCGAGATGCCGGTCGCTACCGCTGGCTCGGAGGCCCCATTGTTTCAGCTGCAATCTCCAGTCCCCAGGCTGAGGCGAGTAACCTCCTGATAGCTTAATTGCAGGATGGGATATTAACCGAGCCAATGAGTCTGTCATGGCACCAGGAGAGGGAGAGATCAAGCAAAAAAAAAATAATAATAAAATCACCACTATGACACCATCTTTGATTATTATTCATGTTTTTAGCTATAAGACACATTCACAAGCATCACCCTACGCATCTTACTTGTACATTTTACCCTTTTCTAAAACTCTCTCAATCTGGAGATTTAAATCTGCATGCACATGGATACCCCAATTATTAAAATGAATTTTTATAATTGTTGTCATTACCATTAATACAATTATTGCACTATGTACACTCAAAACTCATCATTGCATTTCCAACATTTTATTAATGACACAGTATGCTAAAATGTAGATGGCATGATGTTACATTTATGAAAGTTCCTGAGCCCTTCCTGCATTTTTGATGCACAATCGACTGAAACAATCTGTGCAGCTGCAGCTTCAGCCAGGCCTGTAACAGTCAGACCTGAATGCAGGGGCAGCAGTATTTTGCATTTAAAATGTATCGCATTATTTATTCTTATTCTTCCCTTCCCTGAATGACTGAAAAAGACAATCAGGTAAGAGTTCGCAAATGTGTGCACATTCTAATAACACACTAGAGATACTCAGGGCACACTGGAGACCAAATAAACCGTGAGAGTCATAAGGGAACTTCAAATTTTGATAAATTTAGCACATAAAACTCCTTAATCTTTCTGTGATTAAATTTTGGTTATGGAACATACTTTATATTTCATAATTACCAAAATGAAAGGAGGCGGTAACCATCCGTTTCAGTATTTATTTTAATTTTGGTTCAGCCAACCATACAAAATAAGCTATTTGGCGACGTCTTCTCCGATAT
The DNA here is from genome assembly GCF_023856365.1 of Brienomyrus brachyistius. Taxonomy (NCBI): domain Eukaryota; kingdom Metazoa; phylum Chordata; class Actinopteri; order Osteoglossiformes; family Mormyridae; genus Brienomyrus; species Brienomyrus brachyistius. Next base: position 17,445,305 of record NC_064537.1, on the reverse strand, counting down.
TTTTTGATAGATAATTTAGCTAGAAATATTGAGAGTAAAGCCTATTACTGAAATCAATTTTCAAATCTGAAACGTATTAAAGGGATGAAGTGATCTCTCGATGGCTCCCACTAGCACTGATATGTTTTTTTTAAAAACCAAAATCCTTCCGATGCAGAGCCACCCCCTCCCCCCTCGCTCCCCCAAAAAAAATGTCAAAAGGAGAAAGATAGACATATAACCAGTTGACATACTTCTTCAGGCCTGGAGCAGTTTTCAAGTCCACCATTTCCCTCACAACATGGCAACCACGTGTTGACATGCTTACGGAGCCCCCCCCGTTCTGTCGTCATGCTCCGCCACTATGTTGCGAAATTCATAACGACGTCATGATGGCTGATGAGGGAGGAGGAAGCCGACTCGACCTGATCCAGCAGTCAGACGCACATGACAAATAAAAGTACACCAGATTTGGCCAAACTGGGATGGGGGGGGCGGAGGGGAGGAGGTGGGGCTGGCTCGTTTAGAAAAGGGCCAGCTCATTACAGACGCTTACAAGCACCAAATCTTGCACCGCATGCCAGAGCCTCCCCTTGGAAGCTGACAGGGTGTTTAATTCGGCTGCCGCGGCAACCACCTCGGAGCGAGAGCCCCGGGCCCCATGCGGTCTGACGCGAGGGTCATCCCGGCCCTCTGACGCAGGGATGCCGGCGGCTGCAAAGACATGCTTACGGAGCCCCCCCGTTCTGTCGTCATGCTCCTCCAAACACATTAATAAGTAATGAAGTACAGCCCACCCCCCCTGAGGACAGACCATATCACCTTGATGGCTCCCTCATCCTTGCCGCTAAAGACTCACAAAGGCAGTAAAATCATAGGTCAACCTTTATTAGCTGCTACAGTCCAAAAAGAAAACATATCATAATAAACTTAACTTGACCAAAGAGTTTCCGATTGTCTCTGGATGTGGCATGTTGTTGCAGCCTTGCCACGAACAGCTTTCACCAGAAATCATACTGGTAGAATGTAAAAAACAGTGTGTTAGTTCATTTTGGTGACAGAACCTGTCACTAACAGCAGCACTGTCCTTGAGAGTCACCAGCCTAGTCAAAGGGGATTTCAGCTCTGCTAATTTCATTACTGTCTAAAAACTGGAAAAATGAGATACTGCTCCATAATCTCGTAGAATGACGAAGCTTTGATTACCAAAGTGTTACTAATTAACCGCTCGTCATCTTCCGCTGCTAGAATGGCATTATTAAAGCGAACAGCGTTTCAGAGAAGCCAAAACGTTTTAACGATAAATGGAGTCAGCTGAGCGCAGGGAGGCGCCCCACTGTCCCTCTCTGACTGGAGCCGGCCGGAACAGAATCTGACGGTGCACAGGAAGGGTGAGTGAAGGACGGCGTCAGCAGGGACAGCCGAAAGGGAAGGCTGGGAAAGAGAAAATAGAAGCAGGCGGGTAGTAGGTGAGGAGAGGAGCGTATATGGGGAGGCTGCAGATGTGGAGGTTCATAAAGCAGGGCGAGCAGAGCTCCCCGAGCAGGACCTGGCATGAAAAACAAGGAGAAGTGGGAGGCGAGGGAAGGGGGAAACACACAGAGAGTCCATCACATCTAACGACAGCATTGGGTAAGCTGGGGCAACTGGGATTACACAAGGACAGCATCAATGGCAGAGGCAGAAGAAGAGCAAGATGGAGGGGGTGAATGAGGAGACAGTTCCCATGAACATATGTTATGAGAGACAGAGCAGTGCGGGGCGACCATGCCAGCAGAGGCTAAAGGTTCAGTGTAATCAGGGCTGGCAAGAGTTTGGCACAAGTGCCCGGCGCCAGCTGGTCTGGAAGGAAGCCTAGTTGTTCTGGTGCATCTGGGTCTTTGATTCTGCCTCTAAAGGACAGCAGGTGGCACTGTGGTTAAGGATCTTGACTTTTGACCAAAATAGCCCAAAATTATGGGCCCCAAAGCAGAATGATTGTGTACGTGTCTTTTAAATATGAACTCCATCTTACGCTATGCAGTCTAGCAGCTTGGCTGCTAAAAGCAGAGCATTTATTCAAAAGAGCAAGAACAGTTTTACCAAAAATACTTTAAAATTACAGTCTTTAAATCGAAATGACCTTTAACAACACACATATAAAATATCTACCTGCCCTACTGCATGTAAATCAATTCAAAATTCCGTTTCTTTAAAAAAGCATGCATTAATTTAATCCAGGATGTGAAGAGTAGCATTTTTGCCAGGGGATAGATATGATGACATCATGTAGTGTGGAAAAGCCGTGAGCTCTCCCCAGCTACAGAGCAGGGTTGGGGGGGGGGCGAAATAAGATAATAAAAAACATTATCAGCCATGAGGCATTTGTATAAGAGGGCAGCACTGGGGGAGCACAGAAACAAAGCACAGCTGGACTCACAGAAACTCTCGTTATCTGCAGCCATTACAAACCAGCAGCTGACACTGACCCAGGGAGCCTGTCCCTTTAAATACACCTGAACACTGGTGTGTTTCTCACAGAAAAGAAAACCCAACAGCTGACACTGACCCAGGGAGCCTGTCCCTTTAAATACACCTGAACACTGGTGTGTTTCTCACAGAAAAGAAAACCCAACAGCTGACACTGACCCAGGGAGCCTGTCCCTTTAAATACACCTGAACACTGGTGTGTTTCTCACAGAAAAGAAAACCCAACAGCTGACACTGACCCAGGGAGCCTGTCCCTTTAAATACACCTGAACACTGGTGTGTTTCTCACAGAAAAGAAAACCCAACAGCTGACACTGACCCAGGGAGCCTGTCCCTTTAAATACACCTGAACAGTGGTGTGTTTCTCACAGAAAAGAAAACCCAACAGCTGACACTGACCCAGGGAGCCTGTCCCTTTAAATACACCTGAACACTGGTGTGTTTCTCACAGAAAAGAAAACCCAACAGCTGACACTGACCCAGGGAGCCTGTCCCTTTAAATACACCTGAACACTGGTGTGTTTCTCACAGAAAAGAAAACCCAACAGCTGACACTGACCCAGGGAGCCTGTCCCTTTAAATACACCTGAACACTGGTGTGTTTCTCGCAGAAAAGGTAAAACCAGAAGAAATTCTACACAGAAAAAAATCAAAAACTTCGATAGTTTTCTGTGACCTTGAATTCTCTTAAAAATGCATAATTCTAAATAAGAACAGGGTTACACATCCGGGGAAATACAAGCAATTACCAGAAAAATCTGATTTTGAGTACCGCACTTTCAAACTTCTGGCACTCCTGTGCCCTGTGCTGCCTAGGATGGGTTCCTGACCCCCCCTTGACCCCGGACCTCAGAATATCAGTCATGTGTGTGAACGTCAACATGGGAACTCATGTAATGTCCAGAAATGCCTTATTAAGAGCATACACGTTTATTGGCACCCTGGAAAGTTAAACCATATCTTTTGAAGTGCGTGTAAAATATAACCTTCTGGCTTATATTATTTTCATTTATAATGCAAAAAAAGGAGAATTGTGAAGCTCTGCATTTTCAGTAACAACAAAAATCAAAATTAGCCTGTGCAAAAGTACTTACAGAAATTGCAGTGCATCGACTAAATGCACTGATCAAAATGGGTTTGTTCGAGCTGCTGATGGACATGCAGGCTTACAGTTAATGAAGAGAAAAAACCAAGACAGATATCCTGGAGCCAGGCCGGTCCGTGCCACGCTGGTCTGGGAGGTCTGGACAGAGGCAGGGCGCCACATACAGAGAGACAGGATCCCCTCTGGCAATGCAGGGCATGTGACAGCACAGCTGTGGGGAGACTCTGACCTCCCAGCGTCCAGTTGGCAGGGGCTTGCGGGGGAAAAGCCTCGTGAAGACAGGGCCGTCAGCTTGTGCATATGCATTGTGGCCCCCATAATCCTCTCTGCCTGCCGGGAAAGGCTGTAAATGAGCTTCTCTGGCTCACAACCTCCCCCTCCAGTGCTGGCTTGTGGTGTCTATGCTAGATAATGCAGGATGGGATAGGATGGGGGGGGGCGCAATAATAATAACGGTGTTCTTCCATCCCCTTCTTATCCCTTCCTTGTTCCTTGGTACCACAGCGCCGCCCTGCTGGGGATGGCAGGGGGCTGGAGGAGAAAGTGACGTCGTGCTGACACTAGCATTCTGTAAACTTCACTATCACCCCCCCCCCCCCCCCATGGAAGCACCACAGGGCTCATCTCACAATGTCACACGGGTGTTCAGTGTCATACTCACAGAACAGATTGGGGGAGGAATCACAGTGGGGCCTGCCTGTGACAAGAGGAAGTGCTAGACTTTACTTCCCAAAGCAGTCATGCAAGCCTCCAAGAGCGATCGCAGCAATCTGCTCACCGTGGCTGTGCTTTCACATTGACACGGGACTCGCCGGATTCAGGAGCAAGACCTTGAGAGCAGGGGTGTCATAACTGAGCTAAGAAACTCTGATTGATCCAGGGGACAGGGGCCCTGGAACATGCCAGAAGTAATCTGACTGGAAGAAAGAAGTGAAGAGGCTGTGACACCTGTGACATCATCAGTCTATGGAGAGCTACGATGATCATTCTCACTTTAAATACTACTTCCCGGATTTCATGGCCTGTTCAGAACAAGATGCCCAAGATGGCATAACATGCTACAGGGTTCTGCCACCAATCAGAGGTGCTTCCCTATCTGTCAGTGGGCCGTTGTCCTCCAATAGAGAGACGGCACGGTCATGACGCATGCGAGACCCGTTGACCTCCCTTGCGCCATAATTCACAGAAAAACAGCCATAATTCCAAGACAAGCTAATTTGTGCCTTAAATTGTAACAGTCTATATTACGCCAATTAATGGGAATCTGATGAGTTTGACATTAGTATTTACAAATTGCTCGAAGCTTAATTCCAACATGCTGCCAGATCGACACAGTCTTGCTTAAACTGGAAATTAGGAGAGAATTTGAGGTACGGAAGGAGTTGACGTAAAAGCCGCTGGTAGCAACACGTCTCTTGGTCTCTGTGCCTATTAAGCAGGCAACTGCAGCGACCAGTCCTCAGAAGAAACTTCCATCCAAAGGCAATTATATAGGTCCCAGTATGATACTTCCCTGAGGAGGAGCTAAGCCACAGGGCCTCCCCTGGGTCTTTTGACCACAAGTTGAGCTTGACCATGAAGGCTGCTGGCAGCCCATTACACTACCAAGTGCTGCCTGGCATGGAGATAAGCTGGGACCTTCAGAGGTCACTTTTTAATTGCGGAAATAAAGCTGGAGCCGTGTTCTTCCAGCTTCCTTTCCTGTAGGCTTCTGTTCGAAGTTCCTCTGTCGTCTTCATTTCGGAGCGCAGTCACTGGGGACCCAGCTATCCCTGTCTCATATTCCACATCTGCCTGTTGAATGCCAGTTGTATTTCATTCCATCTGTACTCTGCTTTGTTTTCACACGACAGGGATCTGCAACCCCGTGATATTTCAGCCCGTCATTCAGGGGCAAGGTGACAAAAAGAGTAAATTAAGAAACAGCGTCTTTAGGATCTGATGACACGGAGTCGTTTGATGGCGAAGTCCCTCTCCTCCGGTGTCGGTGACAGCACCTTCTGAGGCATTAAAAACAGGCTGCGGGAGGGTCTGTGATGCCAGCGCTCCACCGATGACTGAGAGGATACTGATGTACCCTTCACCCCCCAGCAGAGACACCTGCACCAGTACTCACAGAAGGCATCAGAGAAACCATGGATCTCTGCCACTGGGGTCACACTTGGGCCGCACAGAGCATTTCTCAAGACGGCTGCGGCACTGTAGGTTTTTTCTTGCTGATCTGAATTCACCGGCAGATAACAGGAATAAAATGTAATGCACCACTGCAACAGACTTAATCTTTGAAGGGGAACAGGGACTGATAGGCCATATTCACACTAGGCGATCTGTAGCGTGTCAAGCACACTTGACCCCCAAAGTGCAGTTCATTCGTCTAGTGTGATTTCTCTGTACTGTGCCTGGGCAGAATACGCTTAAGTGGTGGAACCAGCTATGAGACGTGGGCCAAGCCACGCCCGAACACAGACACGACATCAATGATGCCACTGACACACACATGTGCATACAGCATGAACACTACACATAAACGGGACCTGGATCTAACGAGTCAGGTAGACTGTACAGATCAGGTAGCGACAAACATTTAGCAAACATTGCGGCAAAGGGATCGTTTTGGTCTACAGCAGAGGTGCCGTGTTTGCAGGGAATTTTGCTTGACGAAAGTATCCAGGGACAGCTGGATCCAACATACAGAAACTCAAAGATATTTGGTAAAATGTGGCACGTTTCTTATCTTAGCGCGACTAAATGAAAATAGCTGTTGCATACTCAATAAATCCATGAGGGCCGTGCGTCATCGCACCCTAAACGACTCCAAATAAGCCACAAAATAAGGATATTAATCATGAACATCAGCGCTGTGATACCGCTTTCCGTCATATGTTTTCTTCAAGAAAAAAGTTGCATGGTGATGACAAAAGCTCCGGCCTGGAACATTAAGTGTAATGGAGGGGAATCAAGCAGGCTAAGTGTGAGCACACCCTTTGTTAGGGTTAGGGTTCTGCTCATGGTTAGGGTACTAAACATTGTTATGAGCAGGGTGCATGCATAGAGAAAGCCTTGCAAGCCTCAAACTGGCCTGTGTTTCACACCCGCCATGAAGCCACCAGGTCGGATGCGCTGGCTGCCACAGCACCATTTTTGGCACTTCCTGAGTTCGCGACTCCCAGCCAATCTTTAGGCATCAACCGCAAACTGGCTTCCCAGTTTGCTCACTGCACACAGAGTCGGCACCGGCGTCGTCCCACCTGCTCCTCCCCGCCAAAGCCGCGAGATCAAAGAGCCGGACGTGGCCGTGGAGCACATGGAATAGCCTGATGACTGGACCTGCTTTGATGCTGCGATGCATCTCAGGGGTAATGAGATATGTGAGCCGCATGAATGATCATCAGAGGAGGCCACACAAGTCACTCGGTGCATAAGTTAACTGGCCACCAACTGTAGGAATGCAAAAACTGAAACGATGGAAGGGAATCTGAAAGCCGACATCCTTATTCATAATTTTAAAGAAATATAACTTCAAAGACATTTTAGGAATTAAATTTACAGCACTTAAACAGAATTAAAATTAGAGTTAGAATTGTAGGTTGTTCAGAAAAATGTCTGGGTAATCAGGTAGAAGATGGATGGATGGATTATTTTGACATAAAAATCTTGCATTCAAAATCAAGCTGATAGTGTAATGAAAATACAAAGTGATTATTTGTTCATCGTCTGAGGACAAGCTGCCTAAATCAAAAACATTTTAATTTATTGAAAGTTAATAAAACTCAGCTTAACATAATTTTGCGTTGAAGAAGAAGCTACTGCATTGTAAACTATAAGATGGATTCATTTAAAAAGTCATGTTTAAGAAAATCTTGAGGAGTTTTGCCAGTCATGAGATTCAAACCTAATCCTTCTACACAATAATGCACAACAAACAGGAACCCTAACACCATTAGCAGATCAAGATGCTCCTAAGCAACCCAAAAATTAGATGAGAGCTTACAGTCATGCTGATGGGATGGCAGCTGTGAAACCTGGTCATAATAAAGGCAGAGTCTAAAGCTTTTGAACGAAGGAGTCATAGTTACCGACCCAAGCAGATTCTTCTGCCCATGGTAAGATCCAAACTCCGATCTTATGAAGATGATGAAGACATTAATTTGATTTCTAAAACATCCAGGCACCCCCACAAGACCATAAAAGTCACCCCTTTCACCATGTGACAATGTGAAACTCTGGCAATCAAATTTGCAAAACAGCAAAATACTACATCAGGGACCTGTCAAGAGGCACCAGCGAGGGAGTAAGGGACCAGACCGTTCAGACCATGTGCCGTTAGATCTCACAATGATGTGCCAGCAAGACCTGGTTTTCTTTTTTTAGGAGCATTAAAAGCTGAAACACAAAGTGAGCAATTAGCTTTCAAGAGTCCGAAGAGTGAAATTGCCCGTTCACATTCTCCGTACAGCAAAGAAGTAAAAATGACTTCCCCGGCTGCTAATAAAGGAGGGCACTTCAAGGATATTACAGAATCTGTGCTCCAATCCATGTCACATAATAAAGCAGGAGAACGCATGCATACAGCTAATGATCACCAAACTCTGCAGGACACTCAAGACCACAGCTGGTGCTGATTAAATAAATAAATCCTTTCAAACACATTTCTTTGATGAGGTGATACTTAAGCCATAAAGACAAAGCTCACCTCCCATTGTTGGCAGGCTCCCTTGCCCTCACCCGGGGCTACTTGTCCTGTCCCAGCATCAGCTCCTGGCCGAATCTGCAACACCCCACCGCTAACACCTGGGCACTCTGGCCAAGCATCCGGCCCAGCAAACACTTGTCACTGCCACATTGGCACAGCAGACTGGCAATGGCAGGCAGTCAGCATTATTAACCCCCAGAAAGTTCTGCATGTGGATTTAAACACCCCCCTACACACTCACATACCCCTAAACATGCATACATGTATATTTCAAGCAAAGGGACAGACATGGGATCGGAACAAAAATTATACAAGTTACTTAGCAGCATAAAAAGCCTATGTGATCATCCACATACAAAAAAACCGCAAAGCCATCTGCATCACGCATCTGTTCCATGGAGTGACACTTCTGTTTATGACCGGATCAAAGATTACTGCCAAGGAATACGAGTGTTCAAGCACTCAGAAGATCTTACAAAACCACTCAAAATCTAAAAGGAAGCTCCGGAGTATTAAACTGGACTGAGAAGATGAGCATGCTTTTAGGATTAGGACACGCACACACATTTATGCAAAGACAATGCTCGCCAAGTCAAAGGTACGACTGTAGTTCCCTTCCAGGGAAACTGAAAAAAGATGTAGCCGGAAACCAAGTCATTAAAGCTGTAGAAGCAGCTTATTAGTTCAGAGTGTTTTGCTAATGATCTTAAAACCCAGAGGTTTCATTCTATGGGGCAATCCTCAGCAGGTTTTGACCTCAGGTACAGGGAGATGGTAAAGAGTATGGATCATGTTCTTCTCAACCTTTTGAAAACCATTATAGTTTTAAAATGCCAATTCCCTAGCCCCCCTACCCATCCGCTAGAACAGTACTCTGCAGTTCATGGGTTGAGTATAAATGAAGCTGAATATGCTTTCTTCTCAAACTGGCACCGACAGAAAAAAGAAAAACGCCACAGCTTCACTGCATTTTTAGCAGTCTGTCAGCTTTTAAAGCCAGTTTGTTTTTGCTTTTTTTAAATTAGTGCTTATTTCAGTTGTGCTACTGGATCTTTGCACAGTAACGGTGTGGATCAATGCTCCCCAGACCACCAACGTAAGCTACTGCAGAGCGCTGATCTGAGATCTGTTGTGTATCGGCAAGGCTGCACATTTAGACTGCCAGCCTACCTAGCATCGCAGAAGCCCGCTTGTGTGTGAATGTCAAGGGGTGGTGCTACACCTTAGCCAGTGACCCTCTGTGCCTCCCACCTAATATACGTTCTAAAAGCAGCACCTTCACGATTCATCATCAAAACAGCCGTGCGGAGAGTTACATCATGAGCCAAAACACCAGAGGTCATGCCTCTCCACTGCGGTGCATAAAACAGCAAAGAGGTTTCAAACCTGCATCATACCATGACAGTCCACGCGGAGGCTTAAACAAGAGCAGAAAAATATGATCAAAGATCGTAAAGGAAAACTGAAATCGGGGCACACAGATCACATAACTTGCTTGCTTTTCTACCTAAATTCCCTCCTGCAATCACATTAATTTAGTATACTAATACATGGGAAATGGCACATGCAACATGCCCACTTAAATATCTGACAGTGTGAGCTACAGATGTTGCGGTTTTCCCCAATAACACAGAGGGAGTCCAAGGTGAAATAAATCGGTGCAGCTGACGGGGGGGGTGTAAGTTTCCAGGCAGCTGCTGGAAGCTCTACCCCTTGTTTATAGGGCACACTGTGTCTCCAAGGTTCCACTAGGGGACATGAGAGGCACATAAGCGTGGTAGAATCAAGCCCGGGAAAGCCGTGGTGAAGAGAAGTCGGGGCTGTGGTACAAGTGGCTGCTGGTCACACCTCGCTGGCCAGCAGAATTCATCATCTCAGGAGATTCCTCAAAACCAGAACAGCTGAGAGCTTCCCCTCACTCTCTAGCTACAGCTTCCTGCCCAGAAAGTCAAGCGCTACCTTAAGGGGTTACAGAACCAACTCTCCCGTGATGTGGATGCACATGATCCAGTAGACACTAAGTTGGGAGGGGGGGGGGGGAGTACTGCAGTGTGCGGAGGCACATGGGAATGCAGTGAAAAATAACACAGAGTCAGCCTAAAGGAAGCTGATGATGTGGTACGGAAATGCTTCAATTATCTTTTCTGCGATAGCCTAGTGGTAGGTAAACCATGTCCATGGTGTGTTTTATTCCTTTGCTTACATCTATAGATAATTCAATGTATGATGCAAAACCTGCTGAAGATTATCAAGAACCCCTCTGTGACAATTCATATGCAAGGAGTGAGGGGGACTTGGGACGAGTCCTGCACTACGTACAAAAGAATCCGAGACAGAAAACCATCTGCAACTAGGCCGTTTATAGCACAAAAAGGAAGAAGAAAATAAGAGAGAGAGATACAACACAGAGAACATGGGAAATGCCTCATGATCCATACAGACATTGTTTCACGTGCACATGCACACAAAAAAATCAATACGATATTTTAAGCCACCTAAGCAGAAAAGCTGGGAGATCAAGAAAGGAGAAGAAGAAGAAAAGACAATGAAGGCAACTTCAATAGTTTCTATTATCTATATCCACTCTTCTTAATTTCATTTTTCCACTACATGAGCAGTAAACACAGGAATTGTGTTAAATGTAAGACTTGTGTATGTGCCCTGTGATAGACTGATAGAGTGTGAAGGGTGTTCCCCTGCCTCTGGAATGATCTACCGCTTCATCCATCATGTGACTTGCACGTTAACAACACTCAGTCTTAAAGTCCCGAGCCGCACCCATCTTAACGGCATCCAGAATGTCCATGTTATTTTATATTCTCCACACATGAGCTGAGCCTTGATTAAAAGTCCTAATTAAGTGAGACAACTCTCATTAACCCACAATCAAGACCATCGGGGGGGGGGGGGGGGGGGAGAGAGCTGGGGGGGTATGGGCAGTCAGCCAGCAGGTCATATGCTCACGACCCCAGGGGGATTCTGTGATGTAACCTCACAGCTGCAGGTATAAAACCTGAATAAATATATCATTGGAGTAAATATACCCACCTACACACACTTCACTACCTCTGGGTCAGAGAGTCTCTAAAGCAGATGAATAATGTAAGATTAACTGCATATTCAGAATTTTAAAAAAGGAAAGTATTATAAGTGATGCTGTTGTTATTACATCCATCTTCAAAGTGCTTATGCTGGTCGGGGTCATAAAAGGTCAATTCTAGGCAAATCAGGCCACAAGGACAGAGGGGTACCCTGGGCAGGACACTGTGAGCTACTGTGACCACACTGTAACCCTTATTATCATCCTAAAATACCTCCATCCATATTCCATAGCCACCTGTCCCATGCAGGGTTGCGGGGCTCAAAAGCTACATGAGCAAGGCAGGGAACAACCCAGGATGGGGCGCCAACTCATCTCTGGGCTTTAAATATCTCAATTAAGGTAAACTCCTTACACAGACAGTCCTTATATAAAACTCCTTTTGTTTTGTTTGGAGCATAAATGAATTGAAGCTAGCACCTCGGCATTATTACAGCTCCTTTCTTTAAAAGATTGTAACAGCTGGAATGCCACTGTGCAACTGCCAATTCTGAAATGGTGTTATTGTTAACATCCTGCTATGAACCTTTGTGCTGTCGTCATAATAAATAAACATAAGCATAACTGTACTGTACACTGCAAATGGAACACTGAATTTTAAGTGTGAAAAAGCAGAGCACTGCTTTTCATTCATCTAGAAATATTAGATAATGAAAACTAGTGAAGGTTTAACTAGTGAAGCTTTTGGGTGCATTAGCTAGCAGAGGTTTAGCTAGTGAAGCTTTTGGGTGCATTAGCTAGCAGAGGTTTAGCTAGTTAAGCTTTTGGGTGCATTAGCTAGGTGAATTGTGCCCTTGAGAGGTAAAGTTTTGAGAATTTTTTTTTTTTTAATCAGTGTGCCTATACCCTACAATTGATATATATATCATACGCAGCACAGAGGTATGACTTAGATAATAACAACTTATCCAATTGAAAATATTCAATAAAAAGGGGGTAGGGGTCAAAAATGTGGGATAGCCCACTTTACCTCTCAAGGGCACAATTTCACCAGTTTATTTTTGTTTTTTGGGCCAGTGAAGATTCTGGGAGGCTATATCAACCTCAAATGTTTGAGCAAGTCAGACGTTAAGGCAGGGTGTACATATAACTTAAGTTTGCATTGTGACATCACACAATGACATCATCCAGAAACTTTTACCAGCAAAATGTGGAGACACAGAAATAATAAACTGCTGGCTTAACTTGAAAATAACCTAGAAGGTATCAGAATTTTTGAGGAGCTTATTCATTTGCATTCTAATTCATGAACAAATGTTGCGCAAAATAATCCAATTACCCAGCAAAGTTCTCAGATTTTTCATTAAAAATGAAATTTATGATGTTGTCACAATCAAATTAATCAAAATCACCCTTCATCCCATTCAGGATGATTGTATTACCTGAGTTATACCAAGTTTAAAGGATAAAATGTAACAAAAGAAATTTCAGTTTGCCTGCACATCTACATACAAATCATAGCTCAAAAGTAATCATATCAATTAATATTATTCTTGATGGGTACCATCATGGTTTTTTTGAAAATATAATGCAGCATATATTTGAAAGTTTAGTACCCTTGATCGAGAAAATGTTGTATAAAAACATTGCAAGCAGTCTTTTTAATGAAGTAATAAAACATGCAGCAAATTGTGGGGGGAAACACTGATGGTGGATATTCTCATTGTTAAATAATAAAAAAAATGCAATAATTAGGTTGCATGATAATTTTAGATATGTGGTCAAATCTAAGAATTGGTTATGTACAGGAAAAGAGCACCTGGTAGAATAGTGAGCATTGTCCCACTTACATATGCTTAGCAATCTGTGTGTATTTCAGGGAAAACATAACTGAAAACAAACGTGACGATTCTGCCCTTTGTTACGCAAGACACTGTTAAGCTTGTTTCTAAAATGCGGGTTGTTTTGGCAGCTAACCACTTCTGACAGAAAAAGGTAATCCAGAATACTGAAATTCCTTAAAGAGGTCATATTCTAGGTAGGCACGGGGAGATGTAAGCATAAAAGACAAACGTGAAGGCAAATAACTATTTACATTAGAATCTGCTAATTTGTACATACTGAAATAGTGAACGTTTAGATGCTGAGCCTGTGCCCTCACAGATTATCTTTACCAAGGAGGTGATTATTTATGAATAGCAGCAGTTTTATTATTAATTATAGGGATAAAAATATGGCTTTGGCTCCTCTGTGACAGCTAGCACTCTGGATGCTACAGAAGGTAACGAGGCTGGGGATTAATCTCCACTGCGGCAGAGGGTCCCAGGGGGTCTTCAGCCAGAGCCCCAGGTTGAGCTCCCATCACACACTAACACAAGCCTGACTCCTGGGGCATCTGCACCAAAGCCCCTCAGGCAGATGTTCTTGGTGGATGGGGGCCCGAGTACCGTCAAGGGCCGCCCATTCATGTCAGCCCAAGCTTGGAAAACAAACAAAAAGTAAAAGGCTATAGCAGCATTTAAGAATCACAGATGCCTCAGTGTAATGAACTGTTAGAGAGTTAATTTCCACAGTTATCACCAAAGACGTGCTACTTAGCATCCTGTTGTGCCTAAATGAGCTAAAATAAATTGGATGGTTCTTTATGAACTGCAGTAGATTTCATTATGGATTAAAAGGTACAGATGAGTAATCTTGGACGACTGCTGACGATCGCGCATTTGGTTACTCCTCCAATGCACAAGCTCAAATGTCCCTCGGCGGCCGTGATCATCCACAAAACATCACCATAAGTTACCATAAGAGTCAGACAACTTCAAATTTGCAGTTTTTGTCCATTTGACCGATTCGGGATTTTAGGGTGAGATTTATAGGTGATGATTGAGCGCGTGATCACGTGGGTGCCTTTCATCCTTCAGGGGCCGAAGCAATTTGTCCTGTTGCTTGCAAGGGGGGATTTCAGGAATAACTAATGGATCACCCAGCTCAGCACTTTCAATATCTTTCACGGGGCATGGAAAGCATTCATCACTTCCACGATGTAATAATCGCTCAGAACTGGTTCTTGGGCAGAAAGGGCATACCTGTGTGCACAGCTCGTCTAGAATGAGGCGCCATTACTTTAGCGATGCCATTCAGTCGTTACTGGAGCCTCCATTCTCTGAGTCCCCGGCTGAGGGCTCAGTTACCCCCAAGATGGGCACAAGGTCAAGTGAAAGAGATACCTGATGTGTCAACAGCACCAAAGCCCTCGAAGTCAAACGCTTTATTAGTCACATCAAAGGGAAAAACTCCACAAATACTAACAACTTGTTGACAATGGTTTTCGATTATTTTAAAAGTATGTCAGTTTATTTATACAGTGATCTCATTGTATAATTTGGTCATTTGTATATTGAAAATGAATGGGTATTTTTTATTACATATAATACTTACTTATTACTTATTACTTACTTAGATTAGGCAATAAAAACATTTTCATATAAACCCAGACATCGAAGATTTAACCAATTTAATCTAAAATTAAAATTCTAAACCAAGACATTCAACCGCACAGTATATAGAATAAAGAATAATTTAGAGTGAACCAATATTTATGAATGAAAAGGTGCAACTTACAGCCAGTCCTCATGGTGATGCTTCACGTTCAGAGATACGCTCCAGCCCTAATTACACGGAAAGAAGATGCCTTGTCATCCTTAAGCTTAAATCCTTCCTCCATCGTATCTCAAGCAGCAGAGTTCATAATTACTTAATCTCCATGGATTCCGTCTTCTTGTTTAATCAACCCCATCCAATATCCACGTCCCCATCTCCCCCCCCAACAAGCCCAACCTCTCCCAGAGGATGTGGACTGGACTGCCGGTGAGCCGTTTCCCAAGAATGCACTATCCTGAAATGCAAACCAGCATCACTCGCTGGGTGGCCACACAGGTGACCGACCTGGAACTCAGCCCTAAATGTTTCCTCTCCGGTAATTAAAAAAAAAAAAACTAAACTTGAATGAGTTAGGCGCGTCTTTTTACATGCTCTGAACCCGCTTAAAGGGGCAGATCAAACCAGCTAGTCCAGTTTATGACGGCAGCTTGACGATACAACGCGAAGGGACTGAGGCCGTCTCACATTTCCGCTGCTGAAAAACAGGCCGTATAATGAAACAGCTGAAACACCAACTGCCCCTCTAGGGATTGGGGGGGGGGGGGTGGGAGGTAATTCTGGCCCTCATTAATCTTTCATGTGGCATACCTGGCCCAGCATGAGGAGATTTACACCACCCTTCCTGGATACTGCAGAAAGGAGTTGGACCAAACTGGCTGAAACGGACCTCTTAAGGTGTCCAGAGACAGTGGCTCCCTCCGGTCAGGTCGCATGAGTTCTAGCCTGATAGGACTTAGGAAGCACAAAGAGAGCCTTTGCTCCTAAAGTTCACTCATCAGGCACTGCTCCTGCTCTCCTTGTGCATCAACAACCACAGAAAACGTCACTGGCATCAGCGAACGTATGGTGTCAGACGTCATATGTTTTTTTTTTTTATTGTTGTTTTTGAACTCCCTTCATGGCCCATCTACTGCTCTAAACAGGATCAGGGTGAGAAGAGTAATGTGGAGGTAAAGACGATGGGCTCAGACGCGCTCTGAAGGTGCTGCATGAGTGCAGGCAGGTGCGGCCGACGCAGCTGTCAACCCGAGAAAATAAACGCCGCCGTCTGTTGGGATGCTGAGCTTCACGCCTTCCCAGGTCTGTGCACCCCACGTACGGCTTCCGTGGTGTTAATGTGGCGGCATGTGTGCGTGTCGGTGGGGGGGATTATGAATGAAAACAAAAGGCGTCATATCTGCCCTGTGTTTGCCAGATCCCTCCTCTGCCCTGGTCCTGGTTACCGCTCCGACTAACCAAGTCACCTTCTACGATGCAGAATCTCCATGATGCACATGATAGCCAGGTGTAGGTTCTGCATCATACCTTCCATATATATATATATATATATATATATATATATATATATATATATATATATATATATATATATATATATATATATATATATATATGCTGTTAGCTTACATGGACAGTTGCAAAAGCAGAAACACAAATGCATCAGGGGCACAAAAAATGGGGAACAGGAGTTCAGTTTACGCTCCCAAAGTTTAAAAAATAGCAACAATCACAACGATCAAGGATCAAGTCCTTTCCACAGAGAACAGAGAGCTGGAATTAATTCTTCAAGTACATCAGGGGCAAATGGAAAGAATGCATCTTTGGAGGGAACAGACTGACTGCACGGCCCTTACAGTGCGCTTGCTGTCTGGTGTAAATGGGGAGCCGGGTGGGGTACAGGTGGGTGCCGAGGCAGCTTGTCGAACACGGGACCATGCAGAATTCCCCTGCTATTCAGTTTATGGATTTTTCAATGAAGCTTTCTCATTTGGCATCAAAGGCTAGGATTTCTTCAACAAAAAGGGTAGTGTGTGTGTGTGTGCGTGCGGTCCAGGTGTACATTACATTGTGGGGACCAGTTTTTCAGTCTCCACAAGGGAAAACTGAATTTTATAAAAACCTGTGACTGCAATAAAAAACTAAAAAATACCAAAAGTCTTATATTTTGTTTGGTTACTTATAGTTAAGGTTAACTTATGGTAGGTGGTAGGAGTTAAGGTTACCATTGGTGGGATTAGGATGGATGTTCCCCACAAAGATGCGAATACAAACACAGTTTATTGTGTGTGTCTGTGTGTGTGTGTGGAGAGCTGTTGCTATTCCCAATGGACTGAGCCATAATGAGCAGAAATACTACACTGTTCTCCACCATTTATTCTACCATCCTCTCCAGGTTCAGACAAAGCCTCCTCTGCGCCCAGATACTTGCCGCCTGTACTTGAATGAGGCTGAACAGCAGGTCGCCCAGCTTCTGGTTGCTAAGCCATTACCGGAGTTAAAAAAAGAAAGAGAGAAACCAGTCACTCACACAGACCGGTAATGGCAGTGGGAAAGAGGCGGTCTCCCTATCCGGTCTTATCCCAGCAAAGTAGGAGAGTTAAATATGAGGCTTTTAGAAATAAAATTTAGATCAGAATATTCGTGGGAAGGAGGAAAATGTTTCCCTTTATTCAAGAAAAAGCATCTCTACTAAAAGCGTAAACTAATCCTGATATTACAAAGCGAAGACAGCCTGTTTTCTGTGGCGGGTGTCAGTTTCCCGGTCACGTCCGACGTGAAGGGCCACTCAGAGCGACTCTGCGGAGGAAGAGCAGTCTGCCAGCGTGACAGAAGAGCGCAGGAGAGCGTCATAAACATAGGGAATCCGTGTCGTCAAGGGCATCCGCACAGGAGCCGAACACCCTATCCACAATGTACAATAAATCCCCAGCGGAGGGTGCAGCTGCGGATAAAGACCTGGGCTGGCATTAAAGCTCCAGTTAGGGGATTGCCGTTATACCGCTGCTACTTACTGCTGATTACCGCAGTGAACATAACAGTTTCTAAGCTACGGGTCACGCTTGGCACACTAATTCACTAATAATAATAATAATACAAACAAAGCTTAAGTATGACGGGAGCCCAGCCAGTTGCCATCACAGACTGTTCAGATGTATATAAATCTATCAGTAAAACACCAGTTGCCCACCAGTTTTACCGGGCTGCATGCCCTCAGGCAGTGTTTGTAAAGACGTGCTCGATTGAGATAAAAGGTCGAGGGCAAACCACGCAGCGGTGCAACCAAAATAATGAAGTACGTGCAGAACCCATAAATGAATAGTACAAAAGTAGCCTTCACTAGGGTCGATTCCTGTAAGCCTTCCGCAGCTAAAGTGGGGGTCCCCAGTGATAAAATTTGCCGAGCGGCGGATACGACATGTACATGACTATACGGGACAAATCGCTAAAAGCAAGGGGGGAGGGGAGATCTCTAGAACCGCCTTTGCGTCCACTGTCAACAGCTAATGCAAAAATAAACAGATCCTTTCAGAAACAATTGTCTAAGACTATTTAGATATTGTTTAATCCCACTGGCTGTGGGAAGAAAATGAAATTCTCCGCTAGAAAATAAGTAAAACCGAGATGCCCATTTTAACTCCCAAATGTTCGTGTACCTTTACTTAACTACGTGAAGTGTGCCTCCTCCGCACTTCGCTAACCAATCGCTGGCGCCCTCCTCCGCGACGCTGACGGCCCCCGCTGGACCCCAGAATTATTGGAGCCGGAGAGAGCGACGTAAGTGCGGGTAACCGCGCAGCCTCTCCGGTTTCGCTTAAACTCCGTTTAATGTAAGCGCAGCGGCATCTCCGCGCTGTCTTTACGCAGCAATTAATGCGCGCCGCTTATTATGTTAGATTAGAGAGTGGCACATATGTTCATCATCTTAAATTTTTGTGTGGAGTGAGACTCACGTTTATATATATACCATCTGAAACATCCATCTGCTTTCAATAGACGTTTAAACATTTATTTATTTCTAAGATTAATAATTGATGCATGCTGGAATATAATCTGCTAGCTGTGCGATGCAGGGCTGGGAGAGTGCAGAGAAAATTTAATCAGGCAGCGAGGCTCGTCGCCGTGATGCTGACTGGCGATTTACACACTGATAAATCTCCGGCTACAGTTCAATAACCTAATAATTGCCCAAGAGGCAAAACAGTGGGCTGGGGAGTAATACTGCAGACGTATGTCCCTAAATTATCAATCCTCTCACCTGCCTCACGCGGTTTCCTTTTCAGTTATGTTTCTGAGCCGGTAATTCCGACTTCTTTTTGGTGGAACACTTTCCGTAAATTAGCAGAAGTGTCACCTGATCAGCCGTGATATTTTTACAACACCTATCCTCCATAAACTTTCATCTATTGCTCACTGTCCGTTCATATGGTGTAAAATGGCTGTTTTTGATATGTCAGTACCCTCTAAGTAACAGATACCAAAACATATCTAGAAACATAAATTTACAAGAAAAGAAAAATACTATCAGCTGTACACACAACCTGTTCAAAGGTGTTCTGCTTACTTAACCCAGAATTTTTCACACACAACAATGGCTGTGGTCCTGTCTTCTGGGAAGGTAGTTCCAGGAAGCCACAGAGTAAGAATCATGCCCCCTGGTCATGCTGCACTTGACCTGTCCAAACATAAGATCTCAATTTATGAGGATTCAAAATTTACAGGGCAGGATACTACACAATATGCAGCCTTTAGAGAGCCACGTATCATACTGACACTGGTGAGGTGTGCAGTATCAGTGCCTGTTTCAGGAAAACAGGTGAGCAGCTAGGTTGCCTCACCGTACCGAATTTGTGTACTTCTGTGCCGTGTATTGTGTTTTACGGGTTTCTGTAAGAGCACTTAGGAAAGTATAGAGATAGAGACGGCCATCTTGCAAGTCTTCTAATCCTTGGGTGAATCTCAATATGCGTACTTGACCATACTTGTGGTCTCATGTACCCATTTTAAGTCGTCATCTCTTGCTGAAAACCTGTTCCAATACTAAGAACACAAGTACATGAGGATGGTAAAAAGCAGTTGCATCCTTGCCAAAGGAGACCAATCCCGTCGTTCATTGTACCCCAAGCTCGTTCTTGGAAGGCAAGTTAGCAAGGCCAGTTTTGCAAAGACCACAAGCATAGTCTTTGCGTTCCTGCTATTGAGATTCACCCCTTGTTGCTTCACCTTGCTTCACTCATTATTCTGTCCCATCCTCCCAGCTATCATTGGCCGTGGGGACTGCGAACAGACAATGATGTCAGCGAACAAACAGCCCAAGGCCCACACACCCATCCAGAGACACATAATCATGAAGTACTACCACAAGCAGGAAACTAATTAACTGCAGAAAGCAGATGTTAACTATTCACAATTAGTATGAATGCATTTTTTAAATGCTAACAAGTCAGAGAAAGCCTCTGGCTCATTACAGATAGAAGAGAATAGTTACACGACATGACAGTTATATCTAATAACAATCTGGGGCTGACGAGCTTTATGTGCTGTATTTCCTATAAAATGTGTCAAACTGGATGAGCCGGGATTGAGGAAAGCAGGAAAATATTATGGAAATGATAACACAGATTGCTATTACGGAACACTTGCATGCTGCAGGACATAATCTTGAGATTTACATTTTTGCTTTTTTAGCCTCCATTCTGGATGCTACAGAAGGTAACGAGGCTGGGGATTAATCTCCAGTGGAGCTGAGGATCCCAGTGGACCTACAGCCAGAGCCCCAGGCTGAACTCCCATCACACACACACAGTGGCTGGTCTCCTCTGGGCATCTGGGATCAGGAACTGGGTGCCGTTAGGCCAGCCTGATGCAGGTCCACAGCATCTGGAACGGAACTGTGGTATAGGACCTGCTAAACCCAGTACTGCCCAGGAACAACAGGGGAAGACAAGGAACAGCACTCAAAGGGCAGTGAAATCTGTAATATACTTTCTCAGCAGTCAAACAGTACATTGGACGGTGCTGGACGCTGTCAGCCTGGGTGATTACAAAGTGTGATTTAATGGGAAAGAAAATGGCTCTGACCCCTTTAGGGTTTTTAGGATGAAACCTACAAGTCACAACGCCAGACAGAACAATCAGACCGGCTCCAATTACTAGTCTGAGGTAACAAGCAGGACCTTGTCTGTCTTTATCCCCAGTCAATACCACTTTTCCCTTTTCCTTTCTATTCTATTCCGCATGAAACATTTGTTTGGTCAGCAGACAGAAGTTCTTTGTATAGTAACCCTATGTATCGTCAGTCAATTGTGATCTCATGTGAACCTCATGTGGAACACAGCAACGTTTCATAAACGTCAACTGGAAAAAACTTAACACACGTCAGAGGCTAACTGACCTAATATAACTGCTACGTCAATATCCAAGGATATATGGTGTGGTGGATTAGATATTGTGAAACAAGGAAAAATGCCATCTTGGGTTTTTATTCAATTATGACTGTGTCTGTTTCAGCTCACGCTGCTGCCAAATGAAAGACGCATCTGTAACTATGTGTCTTCGGCCACCGGACCGTGAATGAAGACAATCGATTTATTAATGCTAAGTGATCTCTGGCATTGAAAGCAGTTCAAGCCAAACACCTCCTCTAGATGCCCGACGCAAGGGAGGCAGAGTTGGCAGTGTTGTCAGAAAAGTTATGAGGCTCAGCATCTGATCAGTGAAGCTACAATCTCACAAAGGGGCCATACACCAGTCAGTTGTGCTAAGACGAGCGTGCATCGGGGGGACGCTTACTCCTTACACAGGGGTGTACAGGGTGGGGCAGCACTTTCATAAAAGAAAAGGTCAATTTGCCAAACAGCCTGGATCAGTCTTCAAAGTTCTTGTAACAGAGAATTCTTGTCTTGCTGCGAGGGGAAACAATTGTACAGCACACACACACACGTGTCTCCTTTTCTTAAAGTATTGGCTAACAGAAATAAAAATGTACTCAGGAAAACAAAAGTAAAGACAATCAATATTCACTAAAACCTGTTGTGTACACCCAAAAATCACACAGGCATTTAAATCCTCAGGCAGTATGCAATGATAGATGCCTCTAGCCTTCCACACAGTTTAAAGCAGAGCGATTCTCTTCCTAACCTTTGAGCCTCTCATCCCCTGTGAAGCCTGCATTAAACCATTTAACCCAACTCAATAAGCCCATTGAGGCACCATCAGGAGGCAGAATTAAACATCCCACTTTAATGTCCCTTAAACCACAAAACCAATTTCCAATTACCTGGAAAATGTCATTTATTTGTTAGGGCGGCACCATTGTACTAGTCAAATGTATCACTGACTTTATAACCTAAAGTCTTCCTGTACTGGTTTTCCAGCAGAAACATCGCACCCACACATTTTGCCACTGTGCCTTGCCTCTCCTCATCCTCACATTTTGACTGTGCTTGTCTATGCCTTTCAATATATTATAGTCACAATATTTAAAAAAAGACGTTTGCTTGAGCATAAAACAAAACAAGTAAAACAAGTCAATTTTCAAATCGCAAGCTTCTAAACATGCTCAGTAATCATAGATCATTAAGCAGTTAATGACTTTTAAGTCACCAAACACCCAAAGCTCCTTTGCTACCAGTGTTGGCGGCCAAGTTGCGAACAGCATCGACACACACAGTGAATACAAAGCCCAGACATTCAACCGTGAACTTTGTGCCACACGATCAACGCGGCCCCTCATCACACCTGTAAAGTGTCAGGGTGCATTTGCCACATGCTCATGAATAATCAGAGTGAGCCTAATGCCGACGGAACGGTGGGTCACTCTGCACGGACGACAGGTTGACCTCGGCACTGCTGTGGAAAACTCCTGCACCCAGTTCTGGGTTTTCAGGTCTGACACCTGACCTGTTCTCTCTGACCTTTTTGTGTAATGCAGGCTCATCTGGATGGAAAGACAGCAACAGACAATGTCAAAAGATGAAGGAACCAGCCTTCAGACCAGCCTTAGCTCCAAAAGAAAAACACACATGAGAAATTGCCGTTTGCACTCAAAAGCCCCCATGCAGGGAGAGTAGAGGCTGATTGCAAGGTAATCAACCTCAGGCAGGGAGGGGGGAGCAACCCCCCCCCACACAGAAAAAGCTGGGAGTGGCATTCAGCAGACACAGAGCCAGCAGGGACACTAGCTTTCCTGAAGCAGCCTCAGCCTCTCAGTCATAATCAGCGGTTTTTCTCCCATAATGCCTCATTTATCACTGTCTCCCCATGGCGACTCTGCAGCAGCTTTCATAAAGGCCTGCAGGTGCTTCTCACACACTTTTCCGTATTTGATTCACTTCACACAAACATGTTCTGATCGATCATTACAGTGCAAATATGGCTCTTACTTGACAACTTAGACAGGGAGAGCCGCATTTTCCACTGCTACCCTAAGAATGATAATGGCATTCTCTGACATACTCTCTTTGAAATGTATGTCCAGTTCGTCTTGCTACACCTTAGCAAGAATTTAGATTATGTTTAATCCATGGTGTGCTCTATGCAACCTGGGATTGGCTCTAAGCTCACTGTGACCCTGAACTGCTTATGGAAGAAGAAATCATGGATGCATATATTGAAAACACAGTGATTAACCTCTGCTTTATATGCTAATGTATATATGTACCATATTCTTACAATGCCACTTCCATCTCTCTACTTGTCATTTTGGTTTCTCTGTCTAAACTCTTCCTCTGTTCGTACCACAACCTTTAAATAGACATCTTACATCTGCTTTCTCTCAGGTGGAGTTTTTTCTCCACAGCAACCCTAACAATTCCCTGGGTGACCTGCAGGATGAACTGGCCAGGTCCCCCCTGACAACAGCATCACCGACTCCCTTTCCTGTCCCAGTTGCGTGAGAGATCTTTCCCCCTCACATCCCTCTGATCTCTTAGCTCCCTCCATCCTTCTTGCCATGCAACCACCTCCTTCTCTCTCACTCTCTCTCTCTCAATTCCCAGGAGTCTGACTGTCTTTCAGTGTCAGATCAGCCTGCTCCACTGTTCCTCACTTGGTTTTCATGTTTACAAGGTAGGGGGAGCTGAATTTCCATCTTCCATGACAAATTAAGTCTAAACTGTCCAACAGCCACTTTAAAAGCATTACATAAACCATGCACTCTCTCTCTCTCTCTCTCTCTCTCTCACACACACACACACACACACACACACACACAGGGAGCCCACCTCAGCATCACAGTCAGCACCTCAGCATCTTCATAACATCCACCCTGCTGGCCTCATAGGCGATGAGGCTTCCCCCATGTGCTGGCAGACACCCCCCCCCCCCATAGATACACAAACACACAATTTCAGACTCCTCAGTTCAGCTAAATAAGACCCCGCTCAAACTCTAGCAAAGCAGCACTGCATTTCCTTAAAGGCCCCCTCGCTTGGCAGCACACAGGCACAGCGAAGCGCTCTGACTTGCATCAGCATCAGGACTCCACCAAGCCCCCTTGCTCAGCCCATACGGGGCACCGATCCCAATGCCAACTCACTTTCCTGCACACCCCAACACGCTAGCATCCTCCTTCCTCACTCTGAGCACCGGCCAAACGGGTGCAAGCATCAAATGAAACTTGAGAAAAAAAAATAACACATCAAACCAACACCAGCCCTCCACCTCCCCCAGAAATCAATGAACCGACAGCAGCAGTTGTAAAACACACAAATTAAAAATACCTTGCTACTAACGTATGCATGGAGATAGAGTTGACATGCCTTGGGATGGTGCATTTCCCATTCTGCAATACGAATCTCTTGTGTTGTGCGTAATAATTTTTGTTTTTTTTTTCCCCTTCTCCTGCCTCTCACGCTCTCCTCAGACTGTCTCTTCTCCTATTCGCTCCTTTCCTTATTCCGGCTGTCTCCCTTTTTTCTCTCTATCTGTCTCTCTCTTGGCCTGGATGCTCCTCCGCGATGGCGCCAGTCCAGCCACACCGACAGAGTGTGTGCGATTGCGTGCTTGTGTGTGTGTGTGTGAATGTCTTTAGCATCCGTGCCTGCGCGCAAGTGTATTTGTACAGGAGAGCTGCTCAGCACAACTGAGGATGAAAAAAAAAATTGCTCATGATAGACTAATGCGTTCTCTCGCCCTCTCCTCCTATTCACATTCTCTCTCTGTCTTAAAGGGACAGCACATCTATACTGTTAGTGTAATCAAGGCAGGGGTGTCAGAAGCATTTTGAATGTGGTGGGGGGGGGGGGGGGACACACTTTAAATGTGGGGGGGTCCAAACAAATAATTATGAAATGTGAGGGGGAGAAGTCCCCCTCAGATTTAATGGCGGCGACGCCCATGAGTCAAGGAAACTTCCGGAATCAAGTGAGCTGGTGTCCAAAGAAGCAGCCGGGAAAATATGGGGCCTAATGATAGGTCTAGACAGGTCCCTTGAGGAACAGTATAGAACAGGGTGGAAGACAATCTTTGCAGACAAAAGAAAAGCATTAAACTCCTTTTAGGCTGAGCCTGGATACCTTGTGTTTTTGCATTGCACTGGAAATGAAGATTTAAATCACAAGAAGCATGCCAGGCAGGTAATGATGAAGGGGTATGATTAGCATTAAAAATGCGCCACTTACATTTGCATGTGTCTACCAGGTTTTCCAAGTGTTACGCCATTGGTGAAGGAGCATGTAGATTCTGCTTCCTTCCTGTGAGCAACCTTGCACCCATGGCCCAGTATGTGAGACCAAGAGGCAGATAGGAAGAGACGCCAATGGGGCACGGACATCCTGACACCAGTTTATGAAGCTGGGGAAGGTTACGTGGGAGACGACAACCAAAGGAATACAGAAATGCCACAACCAGGAGGTGGAAAGAGCATAGCAATGGAATGACATCAGAATATAGCCATTTGGTCCAATGATTGCTGGACATACTGTAAACAGCAGGATAAGCAGCTAATGCACCATGAGAAATAAGGAGCCGTAAAGTTCAGCACAACAAAGGGAGATTGAGGGCTGGACTTTGTAAGAGCCTGCTTCATGATCGACGCAAGGGCAACCCAAATTAAAGATGCTTTTCTGCCAACCATCAGGTTTATTTGGGGAAAAAACAGCAACAGCACAACACGCTTTTTACAGAACAGCTCGATTTTAAATGGTCTTAGACACGGACTGTGACGGAAACACTACTGGCATTATATGTCAGAATGCTTCTGTCATACGCAGTTACACCAGTGCGAGTGTCTTACTGGCATCTCTAAGTTAAACCAGGAGGATTAAGTCGCACAACAGTGACGATGTACTGACCTTCTCCACACGCCAGAGATTTAAGTGTGATAATGGAGAAACGCGGCTGGATTTTAAGAACAAGGAAACGCCGTCCTTTCTGGTATCTACCCGGTGAGGGCGGCCTCATGTGAGCTTATGGCGCCGCAAGGGGCTGGCGTTGCTGGTTAAATCCTAGCGAAGGCAAAACCTCATTTACATATTGGTATTTGTGTGAATACTTGTGCGTTTATGCACAATGAAAAAATGTTGCGGTGTTCCTCATAATATTTTCTGACATCGTGACTGAGATTTTAAATTAATTAACAATTATCAGCGAACAGCACTTTCCAGCAGGGAGAAACAAGCCACGGCTTAGTTAGTGGAACAAAAGTGCGGATACACACCGGGCGATCATCTGCTATAATGCTACATCATACGGAGATTTTACGTAGTGTCGGGTCTGCTGTTCTGCACCTTCAGCTAAATTTGTGTTAATCACGCTAGAAAATGAGCGTCTAATGACTGCAGTCGAGAAGCGTTTATTCTGTCAGCGCACGCTTTTCCGGGCTGGCTGATGGAGTGGCACGAAGTCGAGCAGATGAACAACAACAAGCTGTTATATTCATGCAAATCATTTTTTCGTATGAAAAATAAGCCGTTTAAAATGATTCAACGCCGCATCCCGGGCCTGCTTTGATCATCACTGTGTTAGGACGTCTTTAGCAGGGCATGAAAAACGTCCATGCTTGACATTACATTCTTATAATGAGTCGAATGCCAGGCCAGATAACCAAGCAACTATTGTAATTTAAAGGACAAGCCTCATAACGCGCTTAAAAAAAACAAACAAAACTTTTCATATATCCATTCCGTTAATCTTACTTGGTCTCAATGACAAATATATTGCGTGGTGTATTTGTATTTACACGCATGAAAGCAATGAGCCTGTTTAATCAAACGCGCATTTATAGTAGTGTCTCGTGCTCAAATAGTCTGTTTAACCACAACTGCATGTCGAAATTAGTAAGATATTTCATTTACAATTTAATCTCAATATACACATATACAAATTAGTATTTCATCGTCGTTTGAGCTACAGATACACCAAAGGAATATACCGCTCGACGTCGTCCATGCAAAAAGGCAACTGAATACAGGTTAATCATGTAGGCTATCACAGAATGAATGAACGGGGTTACATTAATACAAATAACCGTAGCTGGTTGGAAAAATAATTCCTAATAAAAAATCTATAAACTTTTGTCTGGTAGACTTTCCCCGCCCATATATCTCTTCTCAAGACAAGAACAAAGTTTAACAAATTTTATTTATATCTCTTAACTTGTAAAATGACTGCGTCGTGGGCATGTTTCCCAACACCAGTCGAAATTTATTTGTATAACTGAAATAATTTACTTTTATTTTTAACCGAAAACAATTTGTAAACACATTTCCTGCGGTTGTATTTTTCATTGATCGTGATAAATTTTGTGCGCATTTGCTTGGACTAATAAATAACGATCACTTAAAATCACTAAAAAAGATGCCTCCTGTCAGAGATGAAATATTTTTTTTAGTTGTTATTGGTTGTAACACCTTTTGAAAACGACCCTTTTAACTGGCGTAGCAGTTTTATTCCTTACTAGCGATCTATCGTAATACATATTTCGTCACATCTATACAGAATCGGCACCAGACTGTCATGAAATCACTGGTCACACATTACGCATCACTACACCTTAGGCTCCCACAATGAATTGGGTATTGACCTACAAAATGGTAAATAATAGGTTACATAACTCACAGCACCTAGTACTGGAAAACTGCACGTTCATCAAACTGAATCCTCTAATTAGAAAATCTAGATGAAAAACTTATTACATTTGCATTTAATTTGTGTGGCAGACGCTTTTATCCAAAGCCACGTAAACCTTATTTCAATAAATAATAATTGCAAAAGGTTACATTATTCCCTGATACAAATCACTTGACAGGAGTCCTCTACAATAGCCATTTCATGTAGCTCTGTTCATTTGGGAGACCAATGAATTAATCCTGTCGTGTAAATAGTTTTTTAATTAAGCGTTGCCTTTTACCTGGGGGCCCGCTCCTCCTCTTAATGGAGTTTCTTTAGATTGAATTGTGAACCTGATTAATTGTAGTGGGCTTTGTACTGTACCAGATGCTGACAAAGCAGAGCTCAGACGAACTAGTGCCGTCCACACCCTGATGCCGTGATACGAACACCACAAGATTTGTTGCCTTTTCTCAGGGGGGTGGAGGGGGTGTAATTGAATTTAGGTGCTGTCCAGAGTAGCAAAATATGTCCCACAGCGGACTGTTCATGGGCCAAGAATAGCAAAAGTAATCTAATCTGTTTGCTTTCAGACAGTAAGTAATGTCAGTTGGTGTGAAATGTCAGGGGTGCCACAGTGTAGCCTGATGTCTGTCTTTTCAGTTTGACCTTCTTGGTCATTAAGGGAAGCTAATTATTTTATGAGAGGCTCAGCCAAATTTCTCACACTTGTGTGATCTTGCAATTCCAGCATAACATTACCTCAAATCTATATTAACACTGTGAAAATGTTATTTGGAGGGTCCAAGGGCAATGATGCAGTATTTGCCACCAGTCCCCAACTGAGTAGCATCAGGGCATCATGACCTCAGTGGCATCCCCCTTGTCCCCCCCCCACCCCGGATTCACCCTTATTGACAGGGCCATCCTCCCTCCTCACATGATACATTCATTCCCCTCACATTCTATGGCAAGGGCTCATCAAGGATCATTAGTGTCCACACGGGTCATAAGCGTAAACGTCAGTGCTGTGGCTTGCTGCAGAGCCATGGGGCCTGACCTCCAGCACAGTGGTGAGTCGGTAATGATGCAGATTGTTCAGGATTTCACATCAGTACAGATACGAAATACAGGAGATACAGTGTAATCCACCATGAACGTTCACTTATTCTCAAAATGGATGTTTACAAAACTGGTAAAGCAATGCAGGGAATTATTGTAGGGTTAATAGAAGATGGCCGATAATAAAACTAACCTTAGGTATTATTGATATTATTATTGTCCCTAATAAACAATTTATTTGTCATGGCCATGAGACAAAGAGCATGGGAGATGCATGGGACGTGGAACCGAACAATGTCAGATCATCAGCAAACAGCTGCGGAGACTCGGGCAAAAGCTAGAAACCAGAGATCCAAACATCAGAATGAAAACCAGTCTAACAAACCCAAATGACAGAGCCAAACAAAACTAACACAACCAAAGTATCAGAATCAGATTAAAGAAAACAATAAGCTGAACTGATTTAATAAATGTATGATGATTGCTGATTTATGCATTTTTATTGGTTTATTTTAACATTTTAAGTCATTTTAAGTGCTCCATGAAAACCTTTACACAGATACACGTGTAAAGCTTTGCAGTATTTTCATTATTACAGGGTCATTGCTGGGGAAAACCCATTTGTTTGTTTGCCGTGTCCTTCCATGTAAGTGTGATTTTTTTTCAGTTTCCTGTGGTCAGTGTGGGCTTTTATATCTACTGTTTTATTCATGTCTTAGCATTGTTATTGACTCTTGTACTTGCACTGGTGGGTGTGAGAGTAGCTCTGGATAAGAGGCTGCAGCTGCTATGACCGGACCTCTCCCACTGAACGTTTCATTTGACTGCTCTCATTGGGCTAATGGGACTTATGATTTGTATATTGCTACCGAATCCATTCCAGAAGTGTCAATTTCCGTCTTCCTTCCCTGGCTCGACATCCCTCTTCCACATCTGTCTACATTCTTCACTGCACTGTCAGCAGGCTCGTCTGTTGGGAGCAGAATCTGGGTTGTATTTACTCTTGCATTGTGTGCAGATGGAGGCGATTGCTGGTCTCCCACGGATACAATCCAGTGCCATTACCACGGCTCTTCAAGCCAGAGGCCCACTACACCGTAATTTAACAGGGAAACTCACTCAGCCAACTCTATGTGTTCCCATGGCGATGGCTGTTGTGTCAAAAGGACAAACAGTTATGGAGGTCTATATTGTCCACAGAAGGGCACACAGTTAAGGCAGTCTGTATGTGCCTAACCTGGATTGTGTAGGTCTATGTGTTTAGTAAGGAGAGATAACATTGTAGTTAACCAGATGTGTTTGTGTGCAGTGGGGGGGTCTTGTATTTGGTCTGGTTACTTATCGTTTGTTACGTATCGTATGTTAGGGCCGGGTAGGGGTTTAGGTTGTCATTGTTGGGATTAGGGTTCTGCGCAGAGAGATGAATGGATGGTCCTCACAAAGATTTGCATAAAAACGTGTGTGTGTATGTGTGTGAAGGTGCTCCATTTTATCAGTCACCAAATGACCACCGTATCCTCGATGTGACACCATTCCACTTTTATCACCTGTCCCCAATGAATTGCCTGTGACATCCTGGTGCATCTCAAATCAAGGATGCTAAAGCACAGCCTTCGGAGCAAAAAGGTTGGGGGCACATGGGGGGAGACATTCTGACACGTCGGAGGTTCCTCACAAGTTACCACAGCTGCCTCTGTGTGGCACCTCTGTTCCATATGAGAGAGAATTAGTGAGAGACAGCTGGAGAACAAGAGAGACGCAAATGAGAAACCAAGCAAAACCAGATTTGGGTGAGTCTATGTGCTTGTTCAACCTCTGCAGCAGGTCTTGAAAGTGTGAAATGTGGGCCAGTCCAAAGTCCCTGACACCCAGGCTCAGGCTGAGGAAGATTTCTGAACACAAAAGCAAAGGGAAGTAACCCTCAGAAAAGATTTTAAAGAAATGCAGAAAAACCGTCCTGAATTACGTAGGCTGAGCAGGTATAGGTGATTCATTTAGCTGTAATGTATATAACCTTTTAACATATGTAATTTCTTGTTATTCAGCTGGAGCACATAATAATAATAATCTTTTATTGGCATTGCACAGATAGGAGTATAGGTACATAGGAATTCACCTGTTCGTCTGCCCCATCTTGCTCTTCATATCTCACATGCCCACAGAGTGCTATTCCCTAGGACCCTCTCAAGCAAAGGTGCAGGTCACTGTCTACGAATGCACTGTGTGGCACGTACTACCGATTCAGGGCTTTGAATATTTGATACTCAGGGAAGCTAGGAACCATTACTTAGCAGGTGCTTTGGTGAGATACTGTAGTGAATTTCCTATTACTAGTGTAACTTTAACACATGCTACTTTATCTTTAACTACCAACATTGGCAGGGGGTTCAATTACATGCTAGATAGTCAGCATTCACCGTTAAAGCCAGAGAACACAACAGCTGTTATACTCAAGAATCCAATCACAAAGAACCTGCAAGACCCACAATACTCAAAGGGAGTAAATGAATAGCTTAATATTATCAGCATTTTAATATAACTTGCATGCTATTTTTTTTTCTCAATTTATAGCACTTTAGGACTATGTAGGCTACTACTTGAAATGCATTAACATTAATGATTTATCTGTGCATTTGAAGAAGTAATTCATGAATTTAAAATACTTCTGTGCAAACCACATACAAATATATAAATGTATATGCAATCCCATTTCCAAAAATCCCATTTCCAGCGTTGGGACGCTGTGTAAAATGTAAATAAAAACAGAATGCAATGATTTACAAATCTTTTGAACCTATGTTTAATTGAAAATAGAACAAAGACATCACATCAAATGTTGAAACTAATAAATGTTATTGTTTTATGACAATGGTGCAGGTCACGGTACATGAGCAGTTTCCTTAACCATTTTATAATTACTGATATGGTTGTATGGCACTTCCCCAGCATTGCTCTAGACCCCCTACAGCTTGTGTACAGAAAGATGTCAGTGGATGACACTCTTTGTTTGGCCCTTCACACCAGCCTTAAACATCTGAACAATATGAGCGCCTTAGCCAGAATGTTATTCATCACCTCTGCCTTCAACACCATGCCAGAGAAGCTGGTGGGAAAACTCAAGGAACTGGGCCTGAGCAACTCCATATGCAGCTGGGTTCTGGGCTTCTTAAAAAGAAACGGTGCCCAGGGAGTGAAGATCAGAGAAAAGACCTCAGCCCTTCTGACGTAATGACTGCGGTTTCAGATTCAGAAGCAACCACATGAACTTTGCTGATAATTCACAGTAATTAGTCTCATCACCCGTGATGATGAATTCACATACAGGAGCAAGGTGGTACAGCTGGGGGAATGGTGTCATGACAACAACCTCACTCTGAAGATCAATAAAACAAAGGAGATTACTGTGGACACATGGCACTGCAGCACACACATGCCAATCAGCCTTGAAGGCTCTTGCAAGGTCATACAAATTTAAAATATATAGTTTATCTTTGGGAATGACTCAACCCCCCCCCCCCCCCCTCCAAAACATACCCCCAGCGCTCCTTGGCACAGTGGCATACTGGCTATGGACTGCGGGCTGGGAACCCCATTCTAGGATGCCTACTCTTGGGGGCCAGAGCCTACGCAACTTGCTCACCATTTTCCTTCTCCCTAGCATGAGTTTTATGCTACATTGAGAAACACTGTCCCATCCCTGCCTGGGATAATTAGTGCTCACCAGCTGTGTACAGTTAGCATTCCTCATAGTGGGTATCTGAGCTGACCATGAAGAAGATGTTATCATCTTCCTGCTATTTCTGCCCCCTACTGGTGTGCAGCAAATTCCCGATGAGCTGTTCAAGAATATAACTGAGACCTATTTCACTTTACTCTTGCATATGTATTGCCTGTAGTCTGTTCAGGGACGGACTTACCATAAGGGGAGGGTAGGCAGCTGCCTGGGCCCCTGAAGAAAGAATTTCCAGAAGTTACATTTAAGGGTATAACATAATATGATAATTTTAATGACAGCAGCATGCATGTTATTTGCATTTGTAGAAACAGTTTTCAGGATAGACAATGCTGTCCCCATCCTAGCTGTAATGGGTTATTCTACCTTGAGACTTCGTGCTACCCAGCTTTCTTTCACCACTGGAGGCTACCAGTTGTTCACTGTCAAACAAAATGGCACAAAGTATGAAGAAGAAAACAGTACAAAGACTAACATTACATCTCCTTTGTCTGTTACTGTCTCTCTAGAATGGTAGAGATGTCGTTGACGGACGAGGAGAGAACACAACTAAATGAGCATATGCAAAAATTTAAAGCTAACTATAGCAAAAGAGGAAATGGATAAACTTCTTAAATTTAATCAATCAATCCTCCTGCATTATACCCCCCTCCCGTGATCAGCAAATTTTATTGGCAGCATTCCCACCCCCTCCCTGATCGTTACGTTTTACCGATGGCACCCCGTGCTTTCATTAGCATATTATTGATGTTCTATCATTTTTAATTCCCTCTTGTTTCTCTTTCAGCTCCAAAAATATCTCCAATGGCTCACTTGGGGGGCCTCTTAGCCATGTGAGCTGAAGCCCCCTGGGGTATTTACTCTGCCCCTGAATCCGCTTATTGTTTTTGTTTGTTGTCCTTTGTACTTGGTGTAGTAGAACAAGTAAGTATTCTAATGCACATGTTGCGCATGACCAATAAAACATCTTGAATCTTAAAGGTCTCTTTATCAAAAGTGATTTATCATTATTGATATCTTCCTTTCCATGCAATCAACTGGCGAGTGACCATTGAGAGAAAATCGATACTCAATTTAAGTTCTGAAATTTAAGGTAGTTCTATAAAAATTAATAAGGTAAGTGGACAGAAATCTTTGTCTTGCTCTCTTCGTCCTGCATATCGCCCTGAAACCGTGTGGGCGTTAGCAGCTAGACTCCTGTCCAGCAGTATTCATTCCAAAAACCAGTGTGAGGAGACCAGAGAGGGGTCTGACGGTAATTCTCCACCATCTGCCCATCTTTCCACTGAGTCACTGCCCTGCACTGGATTTTCTAATCCCAGTGAGTCATTAACAGACAGACCTTGATTCGACTCTAGACACCTTGCCGTATTCCCCCTAGACATCCCTAGCATATTCCTTTTATTTTTCACTGTGTTACCCTCCTACTTTACCTGGCCGCTATCTATAAAATAAGTAAGTACTGTTTCCAAGGTAACATCTCCATGGTGAGTTGGCATCGTGAAATTTGACTTCAAAGGGAAACCATGGAAGGGTTCCTGAGGCAGTCTTCTAAAGCCCTATCCTTAAGAAATGCAGGACATGCAAGCCCAACGGCATAATAATAAATTGCTCAATCCATTTGGAAGAGTCAAAGAAAAGTCTTGTCATGCAAGTAAATAGGGCCAGGACTGGGGGGAGGCAGTCTGCTTAGTACCCCCACCAGCAGCCCTAAAAATGACAACAGATGTCCCCTCCCCCTCACCAAACAACATATACTGCCACTACTATTAATGTGCATCCAAGGCAAACAATCTGAAAAATCCCCTCCTAATAAAACTGTACAATATTAAATTGCATACAAAAGTATAAAATAAGTAGAGAACTACAAAGTTTGTGAAAATCGTTTTATTTCAATAATGCAAAAGTAATATAGTAATGCAATTTTTTCATTGGTTGCTTTTCTGAAATATGTATTAAAGGTTTAAATAAATTTTGGCTTCGTTGTTTTTGCACAGATATATATAAAACACGTAAAACAGACTGGCCTTATGCATTTAAAATGACAACACAACTGGCTAGTGAAAGAACATTTTTTTAGCACCAACACTTCAATCACAGTTGCGAATTTCGGGGCAAAATACCAGTTTTAATGACATCAATCAATCAATCAATTAATCAATCAGAACTGGCATACTGAAAACTACGATAAATGGTGTGATCTTAAAAGGTATCGCAACTGTGCAAAAGCATGCATTTTTAATAGTGCTTATGCAACATTGTAACCAAATATTGCGTTCAGTGTATACAAAATCTTGGATGGTGAAATATACTGTATATTCAATACAATCTTTTCTGTCTTTCATTTCCAATGCAAAGCTTGCAGCAGCAGTAGGAAAAGTGGCATAAATTAAGTAACCCGTTTAGTGTTTAGGTGCTCCCTCTAGTGGAGAGCTATAAGACATCCAAGTCTTTCTGCATGAGGTAAAACAACCTCAGTTTTGCTAACCAAGACAATCAGAAATTCACGATTTTAAGCAAAAATATTGTTAAAAAATATATATTTTAGACTGAAATTAATGAGAGGTCCATAACTAGCTAAACATTGTGATATCTAGACTGTTTTGGTTAATATAAAAAGGTACCTGAAAGGAGACAGCTCACTGGTGCTAAGATTGAAGATAATCAATAGGTGCAACACTGCACTGCTGCCTGACCCCACAGTAAGGAGACTCTTCTCGGTGCCTACCGCTTATCTCGCCATCTCCCAGACTGTCTGCTGGGGGCACGCTTCAGTTCCAACACCCCCAATTAAAACCATATGCCCTGCTAAATGTCTCCTTATCTGACATGAGTCTGAACCCATATGGATTCACAGGCATGGCACATTTTCAATTTTTCTAACGAAGTTTTTTTTTTTAAAAAAAAAAAAAAAAAACAACTTAAAGCTGAGAAAAGAAAGCTACTATTATCGCTACATCTTTTTTTTTCCGTGTGCTGCCCCCCAGCACCTGGCTAATTGCTGAGAATCCACCACGATGGAAGTGCCAACAGAATGCGTCATGTGGCCAATTGCATCACGTGATGCCAACGCGAGAGCGCTGTTTCTCCTGAAACAGAGACATCTCCATATGCCCATGGGCAAGACAACCCCAGCTCCCTGACGCCAGAGCCAGCCAATCCCAGGCCGTAAAATGAAATGGCGACGAATCAGATCCCAACGGTACGGTTATGCCAGACCAGCTAGCCTGCAGGCATGAAGGCTCAGGGTGACCTGAGTAAAGCTGAAATCCGCCAAATCCACCATCTCCTCATCGACTGTCTTCCTCTATCCCTTCTCCCAACCACACCTCCTGGAGGGATACTGAAGGTATGGTAGGGTTTGGGATTCAAGAGGGGAGTGGTCTGATATGTCAGCTCGATGGGGCGGAGTCACAGGGCAACCCGGACACAGGGGTGCTTGAGACAGACAGGCAGAATGCCCCGGTTGATTTGGTGGAACTCCACCAGCTGCAGAAGGTCTATGAAGAGTGTCACGCCGTCGTCCATGGTGTAGTAACTCCTGCCTCCGTCTTCACACTGAGGTGTAAAGGTGTCATTTACAAGTGGAACCTGGGCATAGAGAGGCATTGCTCTAGAAATGGTGAAGCTGGTGTCTGAAATGATAGACAGGATGATGGGGAAACAGACAGGCGGGACGAACTGAGAGACAAAACCATCAGGCAGAGTGAGTAGGGAACGGTGAGATTAAGCTGCAAATCTCATAGAAACGGCTACATATTCATCCAGATGGATGCAGAAGCAGGCAGGCAAATAAGGAGAAAGGAGGGCTGGTCGACAAAAAAAGAGACAGAGAATCTATAAAAACAAGGAACAGAGATCTCAGCGACCGCTTTCACCGTTTCATCTTTCAAAGCCGTAAAGGGGAGAAAGGTAGGGCGATTAACAGGAACCGAAGAAAAATTGGGACATATGTACAGTAGATTAGTCTGGGTTTCGGGACCCAAAAACAATAAAAGCATAGCAGTGGAGAGTAAAAGGAGAGGAATAAGCCAGCTCACTGGGATGATGAGGTAGTGTTTGGTCTTCAGCTTGTGACAGAGTGAGAGGACGAAGCACACGGCGTGCTGCTGGCTCTCACGGATCAGGTACATCCTGCAGATATGGGAAGGGGGATGTCATGTGCAGCCAATGTATGATGGGCGACGGGGAGGGGACCTCAAACTCACCCATCGACAAGGCCCTGTTCCTCAATCAGTCTCTGCGCCTCCCCTCGTGACACCCCACCGTGGAACCAGGGCTGGGTCTGGTGAATCGCTGGGAAAACATCACACATCTGTAATTATAACTACAATCCACACGCAGATACCACGTGTGAAAATCACATATCACTGTTCTGCCATCAAGGGAAGTGGAGGATTTCCAAAGAGTGTCTCATTTTGGTTGGGGGTTTTCCAAAGATATCTCACTGTTGTTAGCTAGTACTTTTTAAACTAACAAGCAAAGGATTTCCCAAGCAAAAATAAAAAAACAAACAACAATTTTCAAATGCGCCATAATGTTTTTTTCTAGCAAGCAATGTGATCTATCAGGCCTTGGAGATGTATTAGTAGCAGAAAGTGACTGAAATGAAGCTCCCAAGGCTACGCTGGGTGAGAAACACCATCCCAATGATAAACCATAGAATAACCAATGGGAAAGAGCTTGCTGCAACCGGTCACTGACACCCATCATAAGGTCTGAAACCTAATGAATGAAACCTAGTGATTACAACTCTATGCTTAATGTCTTCCACAAACTAGTAACAATGAAATGTATCCTCTGCATTTAACCCATATGTGACATAGCAGGGGGCAGCTAATTCAGTGCCCACGGAGCAGTGCCTGGGGGTGGTACATTGCTCAGGGTACCTCAGTGGTGCCTTGCTGGTCGAGGATTCGAACCTGCAATCTTTCAATTACAAGAGCACTTCCATAACCATCAAGCCACCAATGCCTCATACATAGCGTGATGCATGCTGGGATGCAGCACTCTGTGCTTTGTACTGTGGGGGGGGACTCACGCGTGCTGCGGGAGCCAGAGCAGGAGCTGGGCAGGCTGTAGCGAAGGGCTGTCTTCTTCTGATGGAGCAAAGCAGGCTGGACCATTAACACATACCTGCACTCTCTCTCTTTCACTCACAAATCATGCCACAGTATTTATCTCGCACCACAAGGTAAACGGCATGACATCTGTTTCCATGTATTTTCTACATTCATCTCATCTTATCCCAGCCCCTGTGTCTCTCCTTCCTCCCACGCATCGTTCTTCCCCCCTCTCTTACCCTCCAGGCCTGGCCCTCCTCCTGCTCGGCGTGCTGGGCCTCCCTGGGGTTCGCGATTACTCGACCTCCCGCCTTTCCAGAAAAATCCATGGCCACCAAGGAAGCTTCAGACATGCAGTGCTGGCCATTGGACACATGGGACCGTCGCTCAGAAATGACAAAACTATCACACTGACACTGGAAACTGATAGTCAAGGGACTATCACAGGCTTGCGGTTTAAATCTCAGCTAAGGCAGTTAGAGTGGTTGCAGCGTGGTCTTACCTTGACACCCAGGCGCCCAGTGCCCTCTTGCCTGCGTGTGAATTGGGACAGCTGGTAGTTACGCTGGAGCTGCTTTCCATACTGCCATCAACAGGTGAGATAAAATTATAAGATTTCAAAACTGAAAGCTGTGTCAGTCATAAACACTGTCATGCACCGGCAACAGCACCATAATGATAAGCCAGTCACTAGAGCAGACAGATCTGCTTGTTTGTGTGACATGATCAAATCATCCATGGTCTGTATCCAGATTCAGCAGGAAGTCCAATAATGGTGCAGCAAACCATGGCTCTGATATTGATACACACAAAAAAATAGTCAACTACTAATATTAATACTAGTACTCTATCCATCCATTATTTACACTGTCAGAAAAAAGAGTACCAGTTTGTACCTCTGCTTGTCACTGGGGCTTGTCAAGAGTGTGCCTAAGCTGTAGGTAATTGTACCTTTTAAGGTACAAAAATGGACTGAGGATTATCCCCCCACAAACATCATTATGTACCCCTGATGGTACAAAAATGTTCCTCATAGTCCATTTCTGTATCTTACAAGGTACCTTGAGGGTACAGCCGAAGTGACAAGCAAAGTTACAAATTGGTGCTTTTTTCTGACAGTGTATGGCCACTAATATTGATATTATTGAAACTCAATTCAGTGTCTATCAGATAAAGAACAAGGTTCCTATCTGCCAGGATGGAATATTTGTTTTGTAATATATTTCTGGACTTTTAAGGAAGGATTCTCTCCTCCTGGCCCTTTAAAGCCTGCGTGTACCGTGTCACATTTGAAAGTACACCCGGTACTCCCATCACCATGCCACCTGCCCGGCTCCTCACCTTAAACAGCCTGAAGGCAGTGGTCCAGCAGGTGCGCGTCTGCTCATTCTCCGCGGCCAGCAGCTTCATGTCCCGCCAGCGAGCGCGGTTCCTGCAGGGCTGGAGGATGCCCACACAAACTCCACTCATTTGCAGCCCTTCTGCTTCCCGAAACTGACCTCTCTGGTCACCTGCCTCAGACCACACCGCGCTGCCACGATGACCTGCTCTTTGCAGTGGTACCACCCACTGCACTGCCTTTGCTGAGGCGCCGCAAAATCGTTCTGGGGCAGGCCGGTCATGGCTGACGTTACCTTTATGCAGAAGGTGAAGTCTGAGGGAGCCCCGTAAAGCTTGCGTCCATTAGTAACGGTGTAGATGTTGAGATCTTCCAAATCTGCCACGTACTGTAAATGCCGAGGCTCCTGAAGAACGAATACAGATAATTTTGCTAGTTTACAGGGAACATCCGTGCCTTTGACTATTCTCCTTTGTGTACCCTGGTTGGGTTTCTTTCTCAAGCTTCTTACTAGTGTTAAAAAAAGAGGGAACGAGGCTGACTTTGGAAAGCCATACTGCCATCAGCTCCACTGTAGCTACTAAAGATTAGCATTCTTGTCTTGACACAAAGAAGCTGCACCCATCAGAACTTCAGTGTATGCTTAAGATGGGCCAACTTCAAGACATGAGGTGCTTTTCCACTGCACCCAGTACCATACTCAGAAAACAACGATAAACAAAGTAGAAAAACAAAAAATTGTGATCTGGTTGGAAGAACAGAACAAAAAGATCGGGACGGCATGACAAGAAATTTAAAAAGCATTTTGTTTGATATACTAGGACAGCGTGCTATATGTGTGCTGTCCTGGCGATGCGATTTTATTGTAAACATAGTGATGTGATTTTGTTGTAATAAATTCTGGAGCATTTATAAAGCAAAAAGGAGTTCATAAATTTCTCGGAAACTCATCCAGGCATGCTTTCAAACAGTAAGCACGCGTGCAAAAGCAGCAGAGGTAAACTTTAAACAAATTTTTTAACATATATGAGATAAGAGGAAATAAAATTAAAAATGCAAAGCTAGTTAAGTTTATTTTTTATGACAGAGTAAAAAATGTTTTAGCAAATCTTAAACTCCCTGCGCTATAATGTCCGTACAGAATTTAAAGTACGAAAAAGTCTGATCTTAATCAAGCTGATTAGCGATGTGAGAATGGCAAGTGCATAACATACGATGTTGGTATTAATATCACCCAGTCCTATAATATACTACAGCCATTTCTAGAGTTCAGTACAAAATATCTGCCTCGTGTTGTGATGTCATTTGGCGCTGGTACCAGTTTTTACACCAGTGGAAAACCAACACCTTGAAGTACCGTATTTTGGTACTTTCTCAGGAGTACCAAAATGACAGTGCCTGCCGCAGTGCCCATGGAGGAGGCTGAGGGGAGGCAGGCACGGTTGCTTCCATCCTGTGAATCTGACCTTGGAGAAGCCCTTGGTTGAGCAGTAGAGGCCAGACCTCCTCAAAAAGAAGCAGATCTTTTTCCACGCCTTGCGGCTGGGCTCCCGGACTTGCAGGAACCCCTGGATCTCTGGACAGCTACCAGAGTTGAGCAGGTTCTGGAAGGGAGAGGACTTAGCCGCCAACCCCAATGTCGAAAACACAGTCATGCCTGAGACATCTACACCTGGTGCCAAATGCCAACAGGACAGGTCTTATACCCCTGCAAACACCTAACCGTGAAGCTCATGACGGCATTTATGGATTGTAGCAGTACTGCATGGTTCAAATATACCTATGAATTGCACATTAGACATACAGTGCATCCAGGAAGTATTCACAGCGCATCAGTTTTTCCACATTTTGTTATGTCACAGCCTTATTCCAAATGGATTAAATTAATTTTTCCTCAAACTTCTACACACAACACCCCATAATAAAATGTGAAAAAAGCTTGAGGTTTTTGCAAATTTATTAAAAACAAAAAAAAAACTGAGATATCACGTGTACATAAGTATTCACAGCCTTTGCTCAATACTTTGTTGATGTACCTTTGGCAGCAATTACAGCCTCAAGTCTTTTTGAATATGATGTCACAAGCTTGGCACACCTATCCTTGGTCAGTTTCACCCATTCCTCTTTGCAGCACCTCTCAAGCTCCATCAGGTTGGATGGGAAGCGTCGATGCACAGCCATTTTAAGATCTCTCCAGAGATGTCCAATCGGATTCAAGTCCGGACTCTGGCTGGGCCAATCAAGGACAATCACAGAGTTTTCCTGAAGTCACTCCTTTGATATCTTGGCTGTGTGCTTAGGGTCGTTGTCCTGCTGAAAGATGAACCGTCGCCCCAGTCTGAGGTCCAGAGCAGGTTTTCATCCAGGATGTCTGTGCACTGCTGCAGTCATCTTTCCCTTTATCCTGACTAGTCTCCCAGTTCCTGCCACTGAAAAAGCATCCCTACAGCATGATGTTGCCACCACAATGCTTCACTGTTTCTTCCAAACGTGACGCCTGGCATCCACACTAAAGAGTTCAATCTGTCTCATCAGACCAGACAATTGTGTTTCTCATGGTCTAAGAGTCCTTCAGGTGCCTTTTGGCAAACTCCAGGCGGGCTGCCTTGTGCCTTTTACTAAGGAGTGGCTTCCGTCTGGTCACTCTACCATATAGGCCTGATTGGTGGATTGCTGCAGAGATGGCTGTCCTTCTGGAAGGTTTTCCTCTCTCCAAAGAGGACCTTTGGAGCTCTGACAGAGTGACCATCGGGTTCTTGGTCACCTCCCTGACTAAGGCCCTTCTCCCCCGATCGCTCAGTTTAGATGGTCGGCCAGCCCTACGAAGAGTCCTGATGGTTTCGAACTTCTTCCACTTATGGACGATGGAAGCCACTGTGCTCATTTTGACCTTCAAAGCAGCAGTAATTTTTCTGTAACCTTCCTCAGGTTTGTGCCTCGAGACAATCCTGTCTCTGAGGTAGACAGACAATTCCTTTGACATCATGCTTGGTTTGTGCTCTGACATGCACTGTCAATAGTAGGACCTTATATAGACAGGTGTGTGCCTTTCCAAATCATGTCCAATCAACTGAATTTACCACAGGTGGACTCCAATTAAGCTGCAGAAACATCTCAAGCATGGTCAG
The DNA here is from genome assembly GCF_023856365.1 of Brienomyrus brachyistius. Taxonomy (NCBI): domain Eukaryota; kingdom Metazoa; phylum Chordata; class Actinopteri; order Osteoglossiformes; family Mormyridae; genus Brienomyrus; species Brienomyrus brachyistius. Next base: position 17,403,209 of record NC_064537.1, on the reverse strand, counting down.
TGGAAACAGGATGCACCTGAGCTCAATTTTGAGCTTCATGACAAAGGCTGTGAATACTTATGTACATGTAATTTCTCAGTTTTGTTTTTTTTTTTTATAAATTTGCTAAAATCTCAAGTTAACTTTTTTCACGTTGTCATTATGGGGTGTTGTGTGTAGGATTTTGAGGAGAAAAATGAATTTACTCCAAAGTGATGCGCTGTGAATACCTTCCGGATGCACTTTACTAAACTGAAAGGCAGCAGAGGTTTTCATATATACCAGTTCTTTGTAATAACATACTGCATTTGTTGCAGAAGGAAAACTGAAATGCACTCTGCAGCCTTAAGCGTCTATGCATTTTCATTTATTTTGATACCAGATACTGTAGTAGTACAATTAGGCTACTAATAATAATAAGAGTAGTAGTAGTAGTAGTAGTAGTAGTAGTAGTAGTAGTAATATAGTAGTAATTATGATAAAGTACTCTTTCCTAAATTGCTTTTATAAGCTTGGGTTAGATTATACACTAAGTTTAAGTATTTTCAATGTGTAATGGGTATGGTATTGTCTTGAAGACACCAAAATAAAAGAATTTATCTAACAGAATCCTACAAATTAAGCCATTTTCTACATCAATGACTGTATCTTTAAGGCAGACCACAATAGATAAAGCATATGAATGTTCCGATTAGCATCTCTTTCGCTCTCTGCAATTTAATCACTAACTCAAGGTTACCTGGATGAGTTCTGATGAAGTCATGCCCTTGTTGACATCAGCGCTATCAGAGATCATGTGTTCCGGAAAGAACATCTGAAACAGGATATGACAGGAACCACTCACTTGCACACTAGTCCAGATACCTGACATCCAGTCTTGAGGGGAAGACAGACTAGGACAGATAAAGCCAACCCAGACCCAAAAAAGGAACGGATACAGCTGGTCATTACCATGGGTGTTTTGAAAAACTCGTATTTGGCGTAGTTCTTCCTGAATAAAAGCTTGCTATCGCCATCTAGTGGCCAGGTGGCCTGCACTTCCACCACTGTCTCATGGTCTTCAAGGCAGCGCTCTGTTGGCACACACAAACCAGACGGGGCCAATGTCAGTGCACACTCTTCACCTGGCCGCAGAACATGCCTACGCTGCCACCTGAAAAGCCTTTAACAGAACTGCCATTATAGAAACAGAATGCATCGGGAAATTTGAGAACTTCACCGGTAAAGGATACAGGTCATCCCAGGAGGGCTACCTAAGTACCCCTGAGCAAGGAAAATACCCTGTCAAAGAATGAAAAGAAAAGACCCAGATATACAAAGGTAGCCTGGTTTTACTTCTCGTAGTTTTATTAGATTACACTACTTCTGTATCTCTATACTGCGATGGGCTGGCCCCCCATCCTGGGTTGTTATCTGCCTCGTGCCCATTGCTTCCGGTATAGGCTCCGGACCCCCCGCGACCCAGTAGGATAAGCGGTTTGGAAAATGGATGGATGGATGTGTGTCTATAATTTGCTTCTTTATACAGACGCTCCCTGGGTTACGATGCTCCGTGCTACAATATTTTGTGATGGGGATGATTAACACACAGTACACAGTAGTAACACTCAATACATTGAGATATTCAACACTTTATTATCAAATAGGCTTTGTGTTATTTTGCCCAACCGTATGTGGAATGTAAGAGTTCTAAGCATGTTTAAGGTAGGCTAAACTAGGCTATGATGTTTGTTAGGTTTGATGTACTCTATTAAAATGCATTTTCGCCGTTACAATAACCTTACAATAGGTTTTTCGAAACATTACCCCATTGTATCCCAAAGATCGTTTGTATTGACATTTAAGGGCAGCACAGCAACACTAGGTAGAGCTGTTGCTTCACACCAAGAATGAGACTTGGAATCCCCAGCCCAAGGACATGCAGCTTGGCAGACTGGTGTATCTAAATTGCTTATGTGCATGTGGCTGTGTGCATCTATGTGCCCTGAGATAAGCTGGTCACCCATCCATTGTGTATCTCTGCTAGTGTGCCCCACACTACTTGGGATGGGTTCCAGGATACTCCCTCCCATGAACCTGGCAAGGACAAGAATTAGGAAGTTGACTGGATACTGACATTTATTGTTAACTGGCCACTCCAGAGACGTAGAACAAGCCCCATTTAAGTCACCTCAGGATCATTCTTTCATTCAGTCACTGGAAGGTCGCTTTTCAAACCTACTTATCGCGTCATAATAGGGAGTCTCATCAAACAATGAGGTAGCCGGTGCGGCGTCATTCAGGCTGAATAATACGCGTGGCTTTGGAGAGCTCTTCTTCCTTTGTACGCTTTGCCAATTTTTCTCTCCTGTATGATTACTCATCTATTGTCAGCTTTCGGCTAGCACTCCATTTGCAAACATTTGTTTGACAAATTACCTAAAATGTGCATCGTTAAATATGTATTTAACCTAGCATCAGATGCTTTAAAGTATTTTAAGTGAGATGCAATATGAAGAGAACAAATTGCATATGGCATTAGGAGTGTAGTGAGGGCACTGCAGGCAGTGCTGCCAGTGCAGCCGCACTGGGGCTCTTAGAGACAGGGGCCCACGGAGGATCGATGGCCCCTTTTCTGGGCAGGATCAGGAGGCTATTGATCTATTGAATGACTGCAGCACATTACGTTGCATTACATGCTTTCTACATGTATTACATGCTTTCTTTCCAACCAGGCTATAAAAGTTTATATTGTAACACTTAAGGATATTTCATGAAGATACAAGCTATATCCGTAACATTTGACTGGTAAGCGTCAAAGGGTTGGTGTGCATGTTCAGAAACGAGGAGTCCCCCACCCCTCCCAAAAAAAAGGGGGCCCATGATAGAACTCTGACGTCACTGACTTCACATCTGGATCGGCGCTACCAGTCTCACCTAGTCCGAGGCCCGCATGCAGCTCTATAAGGGCCCAGCTCTCCTGGTCTGCGCAGTGGGCCGTCTGCACCAGCATGCGGCAGACGTCTCGTGCCGCGGCACCCGTGGGAACCCAGAGCGAACGGCTGCGACCATCCTCCCCGAAGACCTTCACCACCTGCCAAGACCCACGACAGACACGTGGCTGAGAGTGCGCCGTGCAGAGGTGAACCCTGCTGCCGTCATATGGTGACTCGGCCCTACAAGCGCGGAGGGGAAATGCTGATGTCTAAATGCACAAGTAAAGAAATGTGACCGATGTGTTGACAGGCATAGAGGCAGCGCTGAGCACAGGGTACACAATGAGGGACAGGCAACTGAAAACAGATGAGGACCTTCAACTAAAAGTAGCATAACACCATGACACCATAAACAAAAGCACATAGAGAAAGGATTAGAGTCTAGTATCAAAGAGTAGACAGATCTGTCAGGATAAAGGTCAGCTTGTAAAAACATTTACATAATAATAATGACATCATCGATATCCACCAAATCATCTTTTTTTCCACTCTCTAATAATAGTGACTAAGAAAATTCACTTTAAATTCAAGGAGGTGTGAAAAATGTTGACATACACTTAGGTAAACACTTATATTAAATTCTTTTAGAATCTGGCCCTTAAAAGGTGTTAAGACAGAGGTTTTTACAATAAAAACATGCAAGTGCATTGCAATATATGTAAAGAAAGTCCTGCTGGCTTGTATAAATCTATCAGGACTGTTAAACAGAGCCAGCTGAGTTGTTTGAGAGTGAAGAAGCAGATAGGAAAGAAGTACAGAAGCAAAAAAAGTTATGTATGGGTTTACATAAAATGCAGCAATAATGGTTTTTAAGTCTTTTTGTGCTGGTATCCATAGTATTGTTATTGTATTATCATGTCTGTTGCAGCCGTTATGCCCATCATTCTGCCCATTGTGGAGGTTAAACGTTGGTTGGACAAATAGAAGTAGTCGTGCTGGTGAGCCTGCTGCCTGGACAGCCGGCATCTAACTGCAACCGACAGGCAGCCCGGAGGCTTCCAGCCAGATGATGCATAGAACAGGACCCTGAAGAGAACCAAAGGACCATTCTCCTGAGAAACATGCGTGGGAAAGTAAATGTCAGATATCAGAAGGTAAACCTGTCACTTAGCTGGCAAACATGAAACTGATTAGATCCATCAGCATAAAGATGGCCTCTTTGTATAAGGGGATTGAACAGGTTAGAGTGATGGAGCAACCACACTGCAGTTGGTAAAGTATTATTGTCTCGAGTGTTTTTTACCTCAACAAAGCACAGGTTATGTGGTCTCAGATGCAGTAATCCTGGGAATGCACATCTAAAGGGCACCTTGCCCGAATGCACCTGGCCTGGCATCGTTCCTTTTTACTAGCCCCTCTGGAGCTGTTAGTGTCATGGCCTGTTACAGGCATGTAGCCTTATAGCCCAAGGCTTTTCTGTGTTTCAGATTTTTGCCCTTGTTCTGAGAAGATGGAATATTTCCCAGCAAGAGCTGCTGATTTAACCTGAAGAGAACCATCTCTGCCCTTGTGAAGAGAATCAACCACTAGCCATGTCTCACTGAGGATTGTTTGTGGCTATTTCTGTTTGTAACTAGTTTCCTTTCCTGTATATTAATTGGCTGGGGGGTTTGCACAGGTCCTTACATTGATAACTGTTCTTCTATCTCTTCTCTAGAGATGATGTAAAAACAGGATCTCATTACTTGGCAAGAGCCTACAGGTGCGTCTCTTCGCTTACAGAAATGTAGCAGCATAAAGGTGCTAAAAGTGGGATGGAGAAAGACACATTACATTAGGCTAAGACTGGGGAGGATGTGGCATGGAAACCCCATGTTTTCAGAGGCTTTCAGAGAAGTAGACGACAGATTAATGCTTGCTTCCTTGAAAGCAGGATCGCAGAGGTCCATGGGAACTGGAGAATGGCGTGGTCTAAGGAGACACAGCTAAACTGGGATTCCTGGAATAACCCAAGCTTCCCATTCTGTGACCTCTCTCTAGGGACTTGAAGACCCACAGAACCTCCAGCTCAAGTGACAGCCAGCTAGGGATACCCACCACCAGGTAGACTGGCTCCAATATGGCACTGCCATAAGCAGCATAAAGGTACGACACATGTCAATGCATGATAGCTAAGATACGGCATGTTAAACACCAGCATTTTCCGAGGTGGCCTGATACCGCTGGCCCAGTCCAAGGGCAGACAGCCAGACAATGCCAAACAGAGCTATAGAGATGGTAATCGCAGCAGCTGTCCATCAGTCTTGTGGTACCGGGTTCTTCTGAACTCAACAAGAGCCCCATGCACTCCATTAGTAAGGTCCAAATGTACTCTAGAAAACCAGCTAAATGGAGAATAAGAGAAACAACATCTCAGGAGAAATATCACTGTATCAATATATTACTCATACTGTGCTGGTAATGTGCCAATCGGTGGTATCTGAGACACTGAATTGTGAATGACAGGGCACGCTCACTGCTGTGTCATCCTGCCTCTCAGTATCCCAAGGGACAGCTATAACAACCAGTCTGACCTGGATATGTCATCTGCCAATCACCAGGCCCAGACAGCCTGGGGCAGGAAGGATAACAGTGGCACATTATATGGCTCCCATTCATGACGGCATGCAAGGATTGTGCAATGTTCCAGGGTAGGGTACATTTCGCATTCAACACTGCGATCCCCTTCCACTTAGTGTCCTTTTGTCTCTTTTATTGTTGCATAAAAGTTCAACTTAGTGAAAAGAGAGAAAAAACTTTTGGTTTCATTTGAGTAGCAGAGCAACGTCGCACAAAGACACCAGTTTAAAGGGAAAGGATTTCGGAAGTTTTAGATAGCTAGCCATGCTATAACAAATAAAAAACAAAATACCAGGAAGGATTTTTAAACAAAAAGTAGAAACTTCGTGAGAAGTGTTTTCAGCTGTGATTGTTGATATTCCGCATTCCTACTGCATAATTAATTTGTTTGCACCATATGCATCATTTTTGCATGTTGCCTGTTTTGCACAATATGTAAAGTTTACCTTAATCTTTATAGGACTACAGATATTTACCACAAAAAAAGCAACTCCTGACCTTCTCTTTAAAGCTACCACCATTGATTCTGTCATTGTGTGTTATGTTTTGAACACAGGTATGTCACCATCAAAGCTGAAAATAACTCCTCTTCAGGTTAACCAGCCACACACCAACGCAAAATGTCAGAAAAATGTCTTCCGAGGATATGTCACTTTCAGTTTGTCCCATATCCCAAGACTACGAAAAGTTTGGCTTCAAGCAAGCAGGAAGTCGGGAATTTAAGGCGAGTTGCGTCACAGGCACACTGAAGCGTCATCTCCCCTTGTCAACTGCTTTTCTTTGCCTGAATTAACAGGTTACAGATTTTAAGAAACTTTGAACTTGCAGCTAGAAGGAGATGCTTTGAGATTCCAGCTCGAGCTGCCAGTTGTTTTATACAAGTTTTTGTGCCTGACACTCGAAGCAGCATTCCTGTATTAACCTGGCCGTTTCAGGTCACGCCTGACTGCGGATTCTGCCCATTTGTTAGTGATGACACTGTAATCTCAGTGTCTGCCACACTGCAGAACAATGACGATTGATTGGCAGTGTGCAGCGTGGTGATGTTGGCCGTGTGAGTGGAGCAGCTCGTTGGGTCACCTCTTAGGTGGAATCCTGCATGAAAGACACTGTGTGTTAAAGGACTTTCTGTACCTATGCCAGGTGTCTCGTCACTTGGAAAACACTATGCTTTTTGCCACTGATTTGTTTTCTTCTCTATGTGTGGAATACCTGAAGGTTAAGCTACTCTCCACACAGTTTACAGTCTGTTTAGGTCTCTATTTAAGGCACATTACACATGTATGAAGCTAGGTCCAGCCCTGGCTTTCTGCATAAGCAGAATGCATGCTCTTCCCACAGTCCAAAAACACACGTTTGAACTACTCGTGTCTCTGAATGGCTAAAGCATGTGTTTGTGTACAAGAATACGTACCCTCTGATGGACTGGTATGCTGTAAAGGATGCCACCTGCTTCATATCATGTTTTCCTGGGAGAATTCCCCCACTACCCCAAAGTGGCTAAGTATTTGGAAAATAGATGAACAAATAAGTAAGACATCTAACACGGGATTGGTCCAGTCAACACTTAGACCTGTAGCACAGTATTCCTGCGTTTTTCATTCCTTGTTTCTCTGTCGTCTTCATCCTGTTGCGTTAATCTGCGTAATGTCAGAAGCATTCTTTCCGCGATGAGTCGCACCGCCCTCGTCAGGCGCTGTTGAGCTGTCGCCTCTATAGCGCCTTTGCGAGGCCCCGCACATACGTGTGTGTGTGAGCATGCACATGGCCCCCGGGCGGCCTCAGTTGCCCCCCCCCCCAGGCCGGGCACATCAGGTAACATCTACCGTGCCCCAGGACAGCTCTCTGCCGTCCTGGCGCACTGCTGGCCCCAGTGACGGCTTGTCCCCTGAGGCACCTAATTACAGACGGGCTTCTGGCGTCAGTCTGCGAGATGACAGCATCCGCGAGCAGCTCTGCCAGCCACCGTGTAAATGACATGCTACCACATACCAGTAAGACTGCGACAGCAGTCACGCCTCAGCACTCAGCGCGGCTGCCTCTATTCAGACCAGACCGAACCAAACCCGACAAAACAAACATAGCCGATTGGGGCATTTATGGAACTGCACGTATTGCAAAACTGCTTCACACCAAATTAACCACTTATTACCTGCTTCTGCATTCTTGAGTCACCCGAATGACACGCAGGCGGTTCATTAGCCTTAAGTGCGCATTTTTTCAACTGGTGGGTCGCAACCAAAATGTGGGTCATGTTTAGTGGGTTGCAGAGAGCCTGGTTAAAAAAATATCGCCACACTCACTCTCCTGGTCACCAACTTCATGTGTTTAACTTTTGGTGTGAGTTTGGATCATAAACTTACTGACCACGGAATAATGTTGGTTCTGAGTGTAGACCCACCGATAACCGCTACAGTACATTGCACTACATTTGTAGCTGTGCTCATCACTGAAGAATGAGGAATCATTGGTTATTTGTTATTATATTCAGGCAGTTGATTGATGAATGCCCACATATTTAGAAAATATAGTAAAATGAACAATGTCCTGTCCAGGATGTCTCCTGGTTTGTGCATAGTGCTTCCTGGGATAGGATTCAGTGACCATGACCCTTTTCTGGATAAACTGTTATTGAAGATGGATGGCTGGATGATGTTTATGATTTCACTGTAATGATTAGTGTGACAGAACGCTGCAGTAGGTCTTCATATTAAAATAATCTAGGCTGCAGGGTTTTTACAAATTAAAAGTCTGCCGCAGCAATCGTTGTATCTGAAGCAATAGTGCTACAAGGTGAGTGACATCATATGAACATCGCCTAGTCCAGGACCCCCTGGCACCAAAGCCCGCTTTCACTCACATGTGTGCCAGCTGCAGGAGAGCTGCCCTGTCCAAGTGGAGAGCCAATCAGAACCGGCGAGTGGGAGGGACTACAGAGCTCTGGGAAGGGATTGGGTATTGAGGGCACTGACGAAGCGGATGACTCTCCCTCTTTGGATCTGAAAGAAGAAAATGTAAAACAACACTATATATTAAAACTAAACTGGTATTTTTATCCAGAGTGACCACTGCCTTGTACCCTGTGTTTCTGGGACAGGCTCTACCCCCCCCCCCCCATCCAACCTGTACTGGCTAAGTGTTTGGAAGATAAATGGACATATTTATAAAACATCTGGCATGGGACTGGTCCAGTCATTTCCTGATCTGTTAAATTTTTCGCCATGACCTTGTACGAGATAAATGGAAGATGCCTGTATGAATAGATGCAGCATAGCACTTCTGACACTTTCAGTCTCTCCTCCATCAGACTACATACTTTGCAGCTCAGGACCTGAGCTCTACCGCCAGCTGTGTGACTTAGTCTGCAGCTGGCTGCCAATGGGAGGCAGACTCCGTAAAAGTGCTTCCATAAATCTGTCAGCTGCCTGGAAGTTGCCGGGTGCCGGTGGTGAGGGGGCGTGCCGCTTTTATGCTCGGAGCAAACCTACCCGCACGGCACCCAGGCCTCGTGCCGAAACGTTAAGAGTTGAACTGCACTGAGACCTGTGCTGATATTATTCTGCATCCTTTGACTTGTTCAAGCTGTTCTCACGTAATGCAGAGTAGTTGAGCTAGTTAACCCATGACCCAGTGAGCCAAAGTACCTGTTCTGATGGATGCTGACTGGCAGGGACCGGCACAAGGCTGAAGTTGCCACAGCTGAGGTCCTAATACTGGGGTTATTCTGAACATCTGTGCAGGTGCCCTTGGCACTGTCGGCCCCCTTAAAGACTTCTCTCCACGACCCTTCCACCTCCATGGAATTCTCTAGAACATAAACATTAGTGTATTATTAATAGAGTTATAAAATGTCCATTTCACTAACCATACACAAATAGGTAGCACAGCACTGCCACCCCCCCCCCCACCCCCCAAACTCTGTGTTAAAAAAATCTGTGTTAAAATTAATGGAAGGATATCAGGAGTGGGACAAGGCAAAACCAAACACAGGAGAAAAAAAATGTAGTTTAAGAACAAAAACAGATATGGAGATAGGTGGTGACTGACAGAGGATACGGAATCTGGGAGCCACAGAGCGACTAAAAGAAGGAAAATGGCAAGCTTAGTCATTTCTCCAAAATCACAGCAGCCTGACTGCTCCATGACCTCAGCCAGCCTAACCACCATACAGAACGACAGACAGACAGACATGCAGACAGACTTTATTGACAACAGCAACAGGCAGTAAATAAAAGGCAATTGTAAAGACCAAAAAAAATACAGCAACAAATACAATAAATAATAAAATGAAACCATGATATGTTAATACATATTAATAACACATATATGACTGCAGGTGATATTTCCTCACACATCCTATTTACAGGAAGAGGCACAAGGTGCGGCCCAGGACAGGGCTTAGAACAATGATATGCACGCGGCAACTGAAGCAACAAAAACAAGACAACCAGTTTTTCAACCAGGCATGAAGAGTGTTTGTGCGTGTGCATAAACACATCATACCCTACACTACCTGCTCGGAACTTGAGGGGCAGCTTATCTATATTCGGGCGTACTTTGGAACGGGCAGAAGTGCAGTCCCTTAATGAACCAGCAGCCTTCGGGGGCAAAGCGGGGCCCACCTTCAGCTGTCACGCAGCGGCCCGCTGGCCAGCCGCAACTTGTAAGACTGCCTGACGGGCTGCAGCTAACGGCGGTGAATCACGGCCAATTCTCCGGGTGCGCCTCTCCCTCCTAACGGGCTGTCTTCTCCGTGAACCAGGAAGCGGGACTGTGCAGAATCTAAGAACACAACAACACGTAGAAAATAAAAAAAAAAAACCACACTGACACGTGGAGAGCCAGTGTGTAGATGCCTGTTTTCTAAGGCTTCCATTAGAGGAAACGTGATACAGCCGAAGCCCGCACAGACCAGCTCAGCTTCTGCTGTTATCTCAAGGGGAAAACTTACTCTGCCTTTTTCTTTCATTGACCGCAAAGAAAGAAGGAACAGGTGTCTTGCGGTGCAGCCACCACTGCAGAGCCTGGGTTTGTGCAGAGTCCGCCAGGTCTGTGAGGGTTATTCTTGGGTTTGCAGGGGATTAGACCCAATGCAGCTTTTTCTGCAACATGCCTGGACCTTTCTACTGTTTCACAGTTTTCTCATGATCAATGCAATGCACAAAACCATGGTAATATTCTCCTGAGATGGAAAAAATGTTGGCTTCTCGTTTATTTCTTAAACATACTCCATGTCGGCATATACTTGTCATTCTCCAAAATCAAGCAGGGAATAAATGAAGCCAGGTCTAGCTCAAGCACGCCAGCAGGTCACTCTCCCTGGCGGAGAGCAAACGGCGTGGGCCAGGAGGCGGAGGTGGCTGCTCGCCGTCAGACAGCGCACAAAACGCTCCTTTGTTCGACGACCCCGGATGACTTGGCGCCTGCGTGCACAAGCGTGCCCCGGCAGGGCGTGCCGTCACAGTCACACAGCAACGCTAACACACCTGGCGGGGGGTCGGAGGTCACTGGAGCAGGTGGAGAGCGCCTGCCAGGCCCCACCATTAGCGGGGCAAACAACCATCCGCGGATCTCCGAGGATGCTGGGAGGAACAACGACAGCATGACACGGAACGTTCAGTGACCAGACCTGTGCGTCTCAGCTTCCAAAGCCATGTGCAGAAGTGCCCTTTTCCAAGCATACTGACTAACTGTGTAAGATCCTGTCCCTCCTGAATGTCACATTAAAGTAATCCTATAAATTCCAGATCTATCAATAAGACAGCATTTCTGGCTGCTAATTAAATGCTGCACTGACTTCTTGGCAGCATGTACCTCTGCCTGCATTAGGTATTAGCAAAATGCAAATGTGTGATAGGCTTGGAGTAACTTGTATGTTTTTTTTTTTTAATTCATCATTTAATTGTTTTGTTTTTGAACTCCATGTTGCCCAAGGAGGAGTAATGCACAAACAAACACGTGCGTCCAACTTTATCCAAGGCTTTTCATCATCGGCAGATAATGAAATAAACAAAGAGATCAGCTAGCATGATCCGGCTTGGCTGCACGAGCACGGCTGAGCTCAGAGTCCGTCACACCACCGCAGCTCCAAAAGCACACACAGCTGGTGTCTCACCTCTGCTTAATGTGACCCAAAATAGGCAACCCAAGAAGATGCCTGTTTTCTGCCTGTCTCTCTATGCAGGCTGCAAGTCCAAGGCATGTCTATTTTTAATTTCTGCTTTGACATGAAGGGACCTGCTATTAGTCTGACTGTCCCATGAGCATGCGTCGACAGAGGAGTTCCCATCCGACCAGCCCGGTATCACTTCACATCTGTGTCCTCGCTTCACCTCCGCGCTCTGCCCTGCCTCCTCACCCTTCGAAGGGCTCCCCTGCGCAGCCCCTCCTCCACCCTCGAAGCCACCCTGAGCGTTTTCTGGTGCTTGTTTAAGTCTGCCTGATCTAATCTCAGGTATCCCCTCTGGGAAGACAGATACCAGACAGAATCCAAAATCCAGAGCCAAAGTCAAAGTTCCTAAGAAAAACCGTGAATCGTGTAAAGATCCATGATTTTATTGATGTTTGTAATGCGATCCACTATTTACACTCATGAACATATGAACAGGTGGTTTCTTCATAGTTGAGGGCTGGGGGGTTGTTAGTGAAAACCTCTCCTGGGTTTTGTCAGCAATGCAGGCAGTGAGCTCACTTGAGTTTGGAGAACTGCCAGGAACCTGTTCTTTGTATTCAGACACAAAGCAGTTCAGTAGTCAAACTGAGATAGGGTGGCACAATGCCCCTTCCCCCACACCTGACTCACTCCTAAGACACCTCATGCTGAAACTTACTGCCCCCTTCCTGTCCTCCTCATGTACAACAGGCACGTATAAAGAGTAAACACCAAACCTCAGACTTGCACTCCAGGCAACTTGGGAATTATAAATTAGTACACAAATTAAAAATGAACAGCTCCAAAAAACATAATCACTACTTACTCATGCAATTTTTTCCAACTGAAACAATGTTCAAGTGATTTTGGTTTAACAAGTAAAAATGAAATAATCATAAAAATTAAAAACATAACCTTAAAACAGCAAACCTACGTCTAAATGTTTAACGTTCACTAAAGTTAAACAGAATAAGTAAGTCATTAAACTGAAACTAAAACAAAGTTTGCAGTGTTTTAATGTTACCCAGGACAACTTGTATTATCTGGACACATCCCATATCCCCTGTGCCTGTCCTTTGTTTAGCACTGTAAGCTAAAACCTGATTTTGAGGATTTTGTAGATAAGATACTAAATCTCAAGCAGGCATGAATAGCAGGCATAAAATAGAAGCAAATAAACAGAAATTCTAACCCCTGTTATCTGCTATCGTGGGGTTGGTGTTGTGACACTTTGAAATCTTTTTTGTATCAAGTATCAGCATTTTGATTCATTTTTACTTTGGAAATGGAATAGATATTACAATAATAGAAAAGACAGAGTGCAATGTTTGCTAAAGACTGTGTTCCCTAGTTTAACACCTAAGAAAAAAAAATATGTACCTGTAAAGTTGTGTTCATCTAAACCTAGCTATTCATTCAGAACTATTACCCAAGGTATTTAGAGTAGAAACATGCAGGACACAAAGAAAGCAGTTCTTGAATGATCAGTTAAACTTTAGCCAATTTCCACTGAATATACAGTCACCATCAAGGAAGTATTGACGTTTAGAAAATGATACTTGGATGAGAGTCGGCTAGGAAACTATTTTATCTCAGCTAAACAAGGCATGCCAAAGTAGAGAAACGGTTTATTTCAAAATTACGTCCGATTTATTATTTTTTAAAGATAATTGATTAATCAAAACCAAATGAACTCTAACAATCGACTCCGTAAAGCAGAAAATACAAACGCAATCACTTTCAGATTTCAGTGTTACACTATAATAACGATTCGCACATGCACTATCAAGCCCAAATTTGATTCGGAAGTTTCTTAAAGTAGATATGTATAATAAATGCCCTGAATAAAAACACAACTGGATCATACTCTGAAGGGTAAAAGGAGATCTTAAAGGTGCTTGTCCTCCCCAGACCGGAGACTGTACTTTACCTGGTCGGAAGTCGTCGGCGAGGCGGGCAGCGTACGAACTGATCACCTACAACCGGCAGATCCTGTTCCTTAGCCGCCACAAGCTGTCATTTCTCTGCCTCTCCCACGCACGGCTGACAGGCACTGCCCCGCGTCTCATATCCGTGGGAGGGGCGACCATGCAGTTCCACCTGAACTGTGGGGGCAGCTTTTTACGGGGTGTCCGATCTGACACAACGCAGGGTGTTGTGACAGAAAGTCTCTAAATCTGGTGTACGTTTTCTCTAGATCGCGTGTTCAGGGACAGATATATTTACCTACTGCACAAAACCATGCTTAACGTGTCGTATCCTGCACTGACGCGCAGAAGCTTAAAGAAATGTGCACGTTCTGTGTCGAAACTTGGGATAATACCTGTCATTCATTTTTTGAGGACTTTTTTTGTGAATTTTACACAATGGAAAGCTTTATCCTGACCCCTGAAGCATTAATATGGCTTAAATACTCCAAAGACAACTGCATTATTGACAATAGAGTTTTTACTGGTATCTTACATAAATTATGCGCGAATTACTGAGCAATTTACCTTCCAACCGTTTATCCAGTGCAAGTTCAAGGGGGAATTGGACGCTGTCGGCGTCAGTGTGTTTGTGTATTTTGTATCCATTTTGTTTCTGGTTGTATACTCCCTCGTCTTACAATTGTCCGAAGTATTATGGCATCTTCCAGTGCACACATAATATTCTCAAAATAAGGCAAGTTTAGTCAAGTTATTTGTGCATCAAATGAAAGCTCACACTTGATTTGATCAAGAATCTAGGTGTGTGGTTTTAACTGCAGTTCAGAGGATTCTGCTTCAAGCAGTCGTGGCACCCGTCTGCCCCGTTTCTTCGTTATCCACCTCTCATCCATAATCACATAAAATACCATATTCTGATCAATTCTTTTTTTGACTTTTTTTTTGCTGGTTCATCAAGGCAGTGCTGCTCAGCACCAGTCTATGACATACTTCTTGACTGCAGGATCTTTTGCTGTCACCGTTTCAAGCAGACAAAAACCGTCTAAACCAGTTCCGCACTTTTAAGAGACACATATAATTCCTGATTTTGGCTTCTCTTCACAATTTCAGTATTACTTTATAATAAGGCTCCTTCTTGTCACTTATAAATGGTGGTAATGTAAAAAAAAAAATCACTTGTTTGTACTTGTCTATTAATGATTTACAAAGAGTGACAACCAAATTAATAACCTGATTATGAACTAGGGTGCGGCATGGTGGTGCAGTGGTTAGCACTGTTGCCTCGTACCTGTCGGACCCCGGTTCGAGTCTCTGTCTGGGTCTCATGTGTGTGGAGTTTGCATGCTCTCCCCATGTCGTCGTGGGGTTTCCTCCGGTTTCTCTCCACAGTCCAAAAAAACATGCTGAGGCTAATTGGAGTTGCTGAATTGCCTGTAGGTGTTCCGGGATAGACTCCGGACCCCCGTGACCCAGTAGGATAAGCGGTTTGGAAAATGGATGGATGGATTATAAACTATTTATAAACCCTTTAAAGGGTAGTCTTATTGTAAATGTCATGTCCTGCCCTGCTTGATATTCATGTTTCCTCACTGGCTCTAACAAGCCACACCTATGGCTCGTTCATCTTACCTCTTGTTCCAGCCCTCATGTGATGCACTCCACCTGCCTCTCGTTATCTTCCCATGTTGTTCCTCCCTGCCTCCCTGTCTAGCAAACCGCAGTTCTGTCATTAATGTTTTTGCACCGCTTGCATGTTCCCTGGCTTCCTTGTCTCCTCGGTTTTGAACGTGATACGGTCCTGTGTGTTTTCAGTGTACTTGTAAACCCCAGTAACTCCAAAAAACCCCTTTTGTTTTGGAACCTTGCCTACTCCTGATTCCTCTGTGCCTGCCTTTTGGTTCTTCTGTTTTTAAAGATCTATCATTACTTTTTCAATGCCAATGTGTATATTCTCCAGATCATTTTTTGGATGTTAGGTGGCCTTGTCAAATAAAATTAAATCACATTTATTATCTCATCAATAGAACCAACGAACTAGTGAGTAAAAATCTTGGGTCCAGAGTTCCCCATCAGCAGTGCGATACACTAAATAAACTCAACCTGTACATAAAACGAAATATATACTATATATACATATTAACAAAATACAGTATGCAATTAATACTTTACACAGAGTGTAGTTGCAAATAACAACAGTTTAGTGTTTTCTAGTAGTACAAGGGGGAATGGAGTTAGCGTCCTGGAGGGTGACTGTTACTAGCTGAAGTTCAGCATCCTGGTCACCTGGTGGATGAAACTGCCCCGGAGCCTGCTGGTCCAGCACCTGATGCTGTGGTCCTGTCTGCCTGACAGTAGCAGAGTGTACAGTGCATGATTGGGCTCCCTGTTAGTTTTAATGCCTTTTGTCCAGCACCACCTGGTGTAGATGGCACGCAGTGGTGATGGATTCCTCCAGTGACCTGTTCAGCAGACCACACCACCCTCTGCAGTGCTTTGTGACTGAGGGCAGTGCAGTTCCCATACCAGGTGATGATGCATCTGGTTAGGAGGCTTTCAGTGCATAGAACCTTTAGCTCTGTCAAAGCTCTTCATCCTCCTGAGGTAGATGAGGCACTGTTGTGCCTTCCTCACTGCCTTAGTGGTATGCACTATCTATGTGAAGTCCTCTATGATGTGCACACCAAAGAACTTAAAGCTGCTAACTCATTTGATGGAGATGGGAATGTGTACTCCTCTTTGCTTCCTAAAGTCCACTATTAGCTCCTTGGTCTTGGTGATGTTGAGGGTGAGGCAGTTTTCTTGGCACCAGTATGTCAGTGCTCTACCTCTGTGTAACTCTGTGTATTCAAGCGTGGTGCTATCATCGGATGCTATCTTTCCAATAAATAAGCTTGTGAAAATTCTTCTCTACTAGATATTCCATGGTCACAGGCATTTAGGATCCTAGCCATAAAGTGACAGGCCACATAAAGTAACAGAACAGGGTTTCTGAGTGCTGAAATCGCCAAAGCTCTGTTGACTCAGTAACTGTATAGTTCCAAACCTCCTCTGGCATTAACCCCAACACAAAAACTGTGTGCCGGGGGCTTCATGGAATGAGCTTCCATGACCAAGCAGCTGCAAGTAAACCTCACATCACCAAGCACAATGCCAAGAGTCCGATGCAGTGGTGTAAAGCACGCCGCCACTGGACTCTGGAGTAGTGAAAACGTGTTCTGTGAAGTGACGAATCACACTTCTGTCTGGCAGTCTGATGGAGGAGTTTGGTTTTGGAGGACACCAAGAGAAAGATACTTGCCTAACTGCATTGTGCCAACTGTAAAATTTGATGGAGGAGGGATAATGGTATGGGATTGTTTTACAGGGGTTGTGCTAGGTCCCTACATTCCAATGAAGGGAATTCTTAATGCTTCACCTTACCTAGACATTTTGGACAATTCTATGATTCCAGTGTTGTGGGAACAGTTTGGGGAAGGCCCAAGCGCACAAAGTAAGGTCTGTAAAGACATGGTTTGGTGAGTTTGGCATGGAAGAACTTGCCTGGCCCACACAGAGCCCTGACCTCAACCCCATTAAACACCTATGGGATGAACTAGAACAGAGATTGCGAGCCAGGCCTCCATTTTCAACATCAGTGTCTGACCTCAGAAATAGACTTCTGGATGAATGGGAAAAAAATTCCCACAGACGCACTCCAAAATCTTGTGGAAAACTTTCTCAGAAGAGTGGCAGCTGTTATAGCTGTAAAGGGGAGACTAACTCTAAATTTATGCCAATATAAGTAGAATGGGATGTAATAAAAGCTTCTATAGGGGTAATGGCTATGTGTCCCAGTACTTGTGTCTATATTGTGTACGTGTCCCTCCTTTTCAGGTGGGAGAGGGTAGTGTGCAGAGTCAGGGCTATTGCATTGTCAGTGGATCTATTCTGATAATAAGCAAACAGTAACAGGTCCAGTGAGGCAGGCAATAGGAGTAAGGACAATGGGCCACTAGTCATTTAGGCAGGTTATCCTGGTGGTCATTGGTAGAAGGACAATAGTGGATGTCTTGAAGCAGGCAGGGACAACAGACAGGGTGTGGGAGTGGTTGAAGATGTCCATGAAAACTGACACATGCTCCGAGGACAAGCCTGGGATGGGTAATGCCATCTGGGCCAGTAGCGTGGGGGGGATTTACTCACATGACGGTCTTACACACATTGACCACGGACACAGAAAACATGGCGACATCATCAGCAACATGCAGTCTCTCTGGGGGGCAGAGTTGTTGGCCTAAAAACGAGCATGAAATGTTTTCAGCTCTTCCAGAAGAGATGCGGTAGTGCACGTCACACCGGCTTTTCCTCTGTAGTCTGTAATGTTGTTGCGTCCCTTCCTCATGCTTCAGGTGTTTCCATTAAATTTCAGTTCCACCTTGCCCCTGTACCCACACTTGGCTGCCTGTATTGTCTAATGGAGGGCGGTGTTTCAAGGTTTCTGGTTGGGGTATATCTTTATTGTTTTTGACAGGAAAACATCCTTGATGCACTTCCTGATTAATCCACAAATTGATCCCACATATTCATCAATGTTGTGTTTGGATGTTTTCTGAGGCTTTTCAGTCTCACCTGGAGCTTGCACATAGTATCTCTTCATCTGTTTCCAATCTATTCATTGCTATTTGAATTCCATCATTTGGCACAGAGTATGCAGCCTATTTGATTTGTCTGACCTCTATCAGGTAATGTCCAAGTATTACGATGACACTTTGTTGGCAGGGAAGAGGTGGATTCACTGAAAGTAGTTATTTACTTTCCAGCTTAGATTCTTCTGATTAACGAAATAAATACTGGCCAACAGTGTTTCCCATCTCCTCCTTTCTGACTTTGGCATTTCATTCTCAGTTCACTATGAACATATTTTCTTTGCATGTCCCGTGTGTTTAAGCCTATATAACCATGATATTAGTCAGTCACAGACAGTAGTAGGATCGGTTACAGTCTCTCCATTGTCCTTCATGAAAGCCACACAACTTCTTTGCAGTCCATTTCCTGAGTCGCAAATGGTGTGTTTGCCTGACTGAAAGAATCATAGTCCAGCTCATTATTTTTGCTGAGATCTCAATTTGCAAGTGATCCATCGTTATCATATCCAGCTTTCCATAGCTTATGATCTACACAATGTTGCAGTACTGATCCTTTACAGCTCCTCTTTGCATTCTCTTTTGAATTTTATTTGCTGGCATGGCAACATCAGCTTTTGAACAATGAAAAACCTTTGATCCAAGTATGTCATAAACACCCTCTGCACTCAGTAGAATGCTCCATCAAATTTGCATAATAAATGCTTTCTGACCTGAAATGCCCACTTATAAATGTTCTATTGTGCCTGCCCATAAGGTTTTCTTAATAAGATATAGAAGTGCTTTATCATTGCCTTCTTCCACAGTTTAAAATAATGCACTGTAATTATCTGCTGTTGACACAGGACTGTATCCCTAAGGCCTGGTATATGTCATAGGTTTCATGTACAACCTCTGCTAAGACCTGTTTTCCATGGGTGACCCTGGCAGGAGTTGAAAACACCTGGCATCATAACTCTTAGCTTCCCCAACACACACCCGCCTCCATGCCCTGACAGGCTACCATGTCACGTAGACATGCTTTGTGATACTAAGTTATAAATATTTTATTTAAAGGAATGCTTCACTGGGCACTCCTTCATGGGCAAGGGATTAAACTTGGCTCCAGTTTTCTCGGTGCCGACTTTGCAGGTTGTCCTTGTTTTTTCTTTCTGTTTGGCCTCCTCTAAATACTCTTCCTTCCTGCAGTCCAAACTGATCTGTCTAAAGATCAGGTGAATTTGTGTGTCTCTGTGTGTGGACGCCTTCAAATCCACTAGTCCAGGGGTTATCCTGAACCTCTGACTTTATGGAACAAGCTACACATACAAGAACAGACCAAAGGCCAAAAGACCAGCATCATACGAAATGTTACTGAAATGAATGAAAAGAATTCAGAAACAGGTTAACAATAGTTGTTTTGATTTTTTTAAGTACAACAGAAAATGAAACAAGCCAATCTTGCAAAATATTCTGAATGATTATAACAAAAATGTAAAAATGATTTCCGTTTTAAATTGTATGTTTAAAGGTTCAAATGTATTCATGCAATAAATGGTTTTTCGTTACGCTAATTACCTCGTGTGATTTATTCGTTCTCCGAACTGTCTCAAGTGGACATAATAAACAGGATACGGATTAAGAAGATGGAGAAAGGTTTATCATTTGACTTCACGTGACGGAAGATGTTATTTGAGCACTACACAATGTGGCATAACCATTGACTGAGTTAAACCACGGGGGTGTACAGAATCGTCGTAAACCAGGTTAGAAGGCGACAACGTACCGAATAAGGAGAATAAAAAATGATGCATCACGTTACATTCCTGCTCGCAATTTGAAAAGTTGTACATCTTGCAAAATATTAACTTATAGGCCTACTTCATTGTCAACTGTGGGAACTCTATTGCTATTGTCAATTAACTGTGCGGCGACTTTTCCATACATATGCTAAAATAATATATAGTTTTAAAAAAATCTTCAGAAATGTATTGGGGGTGATATGGGGGTGCCAAGGCTGAAGCATTCCAAGGCTCCCATGTCTACTGGAGACAATAATTAAAATAGCAAGCCTAAATTTTTCTGGTGTGTTAATTACAAAAGCTAGCGATCGACATAACTGATACGCAAGTAGGCTACGCATTCGCAGTTATAAAGGTTAATTTTCTTGTCATAACAGCAAGTTGCAACTTTAGTCAGATGGCTAAAGTGCCGCTAGACTGACATTTTCAATTCGAGACAAGTCTGTACGCTGATTTACATGTATGTGACGGTTTTATTACCTTGTAAATAGTCCGTAAGGTTTGCAAAGTACCCCCACGCTTTTTATGTAGCTAATTTTAGGTTTATAATAGAATAATATCGATTTACCGTAACATTTCTTGCGTGAGCATGAGTCTGAAGAAGTCAGTGTCACGCCAGAGTAAATGCCATAAATGCTGTTATGACGAGATATTACCGCGCTTTAACCTTTATACCGTGAGCGCGTACTTGCGTAACAGTTATGTTACTCCCTTACTATATGTAACTTTCTGGAACATACAGGTATATGGTTTGAGAATTACGCGGCACTATAATAATACTTTGTGAACTAAAACTGGCATTTCGCATAGAACTGGGTTCTGTGACAGAACTTCAGTCCACAGCGCGCTACAAAGACCTGCAGTTTCCTCTTTCGTAGCTCTGGGGCGCCATCGTCCGTCGACCACGTGCCTACGCGCGCTGTCCTCTGAGGGTTTTAAGCCGCAGCCCATCAAACAAATTCTGCACAACCTGTCAGATTTCGGATTGGGTTAAGCCGCCAAATGATATCCGAGACTTTCAGTTCCTCGAACGCTGATCTAGTGTTTGGTTATCATATGGCAGGTGCACCCATAAGCGATTTTACCGGGGGTGAAATTGCACCCCCTACTGGTCAGGAAAAAAAAAAATTTTACGTTTGAACACGCGCTATCGGGGGATAAAAGTCGCAGTTTAATATTTTGTTGGGCCACTTTTAACATTGATTGTGGTGTACATTCGTCAATGCATTGATTCCATGTGTGCATGTTGCATCGCAAAAAAAATCATCCAGATTTGCATTAATTTCTTGTCAAGATCTTGTATTCATGATAAATGAATTGAACGATTCTGTAGTCTTCTTCGGCACATGTCAAAGACTTTCAGTGAGGTTAGGGTCGAAACTGTGCTGTCCATTTCACGTGTAAAAATGATTCCTTACACTCCCTAAATTACTCTAAGTTTGAGCCCTATGAATCTTGGCATTATCCTGGAATTTGTCCATGCCTTTATGGAAGGAAAAAAATCCATGGATAGGATAACCTGGCAATTCAGTAGATTCAAGGGGTTCAGCTGACTTTACCTTATCGCTGCATAACGTTGCTAAGTTTTAACAAAGTTTTTATCATTGGCTTTGATGTACCTGCTGATTTAAATTCAAGATGTGACTGTATTATGATCAGTAATATTAAATTATGTTGCAAATTTTTATTTGAATGTAAGGCTTGTGTTAGTTATACCAATGTATAATTATTTATTTACCATTTTCATCGGTAGCTCAGTTTGGCATAGCCTGTAATGAATAACTGGTTGGGCGCTCACCTTGTAACACCTGTAAGAAAAGCCCAGGCGCCTTGGGTGTACCTCACGCAGGAAATAAAAAGGATGCTTAACTGCACGCTGAAGTCATGGTTCGACAATAGAGCAATCACTTGTCATGGAGAGCTATGAAGAGTACATATTAAGATAATGCATTGTTCTGTCTCGTGGGGATTAAATGGTCTTGGCAACAATAAAAAGGTTTTTGGGTGAAGACGAACCTATTGGAGTAAGGATGTGCATCTCTGTCAAACATAAGCAGCAATTACCACGCCTAAAGCAAAGTTTTTGTTTTTTACAGAGCACTAAACAAAAAACAACTGTATCCTCAAGGCAGAGAGAGGAATACGAGGTATTATGGAGGACAATGGGTAAATCATTTTCAAGAACGGTTGTATTTACTAATTCCGTCAAGTAAAATTGTGTGCTGCATACAAATCTATACAATGTATGACTGGTCATTATGAACGCAAGGAAGATATAAGGGTGCTATACATGTGCTTCCTGAAGAGAAACTACAAAGCTTGTAATCGAAATAGCTGTATCTGATAAAGAATAAAAGGGAAAGGCGAAGTTTAATTTGCTATTTACTCTTCTGAGACAGAAAAGTTAATGATTTACTTTTATTTCCATTTACAGGGGGATTCTTCCGATAAATATTCTCCCCCCACACATTGCCATTGGATATTTTCTTTTAATAAAGGAAATCAAACACGGCAAAAACAGAAGCAGCAACTAAGAATGTAAATAAAAACAAAGGAAGGTAGTTTCAGAGTACTTCTAATTTAAATAAGCCTTACTACATTGCCTCCATAATATCAAACATTTATACCTCTCGCCTGTGGATACAAGACAGAATCTTTACCAATATGTAAAGGAACAGATCAGTAATTGATTTTTGGCATTGCAGGCAATTGTTATTGATACTTTATAGACACAAATCCATACAGCAGCAGGTTCATCTTTTGATAGTGATGTTACTAGTGATTCTAACAAAGTGATTGTATTTTCAGTTACTGGAAAGCATAATGCACTGCCTCTGTCTACCATTCTTGTAATTTTATCTTGATTTGCTGCTGAATAAATCAAAAATATTAATTCTACAAAGTGAAAACCTCAGATATTTAGAGGGTTTACCAATTCAGAATCTTCCATGTTATTCTGCATTTGTTTAGTGGCATACAGCAAATGGGGTCCTGCTTAACTTCATTTTTTGGGATTTACGTCACAACATTTACAACACAAAAGCAAATAATGCTTGAAGGAATTAATCTCAAAAGCCTACAAAGAAACTGAAATAGAGATCTTTATTATAGTGCATTTTTTTTCAGATGTTACAAGATGGATTAAAAAAAAAGTTAAAACAAAAGGAAAATTAACTCATTTGGGGAAAAGGAATAAAAAAAAATAAAAATCACACACACACACTCACACAAACATTTATAAATTTCTCAAACTTAAAGCTTCACATCTGAACCGTAATGGACCTACCTAAGATGTATGCAATAAGGTATTTGTGATTCTCTCACTAATACTTGTAATCCAGATTTATGTGCTGTATGGCTTTTATGGTAGACAAAATAAAATGTCAAGATGAGGATCTTTGACTTACACCTGCATGTTTAGAAAGCTGGGTGCATTTTACTTAAGTTTCTGCAGTTGCTCAGCTGTAGACAAAGACCACCCTACCTCAAGAAGGTATTAACTGAAGATATCTCAGCCACACACAGATAGAGTATGCAGAACATGCACTGTGGCCAAGTCAAAAATATAGTAAGTTTCAGGATAACATAATAGTTCCTGTCAACTCAGCTGTTTAGGAACACAGAAGTTAACACAGATAACCATTTGTCAACCTGCAGTTCTTGAGTTTCTGCCTTTGCCAAAACCCAGACAAATGTGAAATGGCTGTCTGGATAATGCAGGGGCACAGAACACAGCCACCTATACAAGCTCCATTGAGATCAAGCAACGGGCAGCAAATTTTTCCTAGTCCAGCTTGGATTCCTGCATGAGTAACAGACTGTCCAGCTGGTCACATATCATGAGGACGTGTCCCGTAGCTGTGTGACAATTATGCCTTTAATGGAGAATTTCTTATGGGAACCAATGTGGGATTGGAGAGAAACGTCAATCCTAAATTGTGATTGGTCGTACGGCAGGTACATAGCAAAACTGTAATAAAGTCAAATAAACACCCTATCACAATAATGAAATCATTAAAAAATATATTGATCACTTAAGCCCCAGACCTCCAGCCTCAACTGTCCCTTTAACATGCTGCATGTTTCTGCAGTTCAGACCCAGCACCGCTGAAAACTATCCAAAAACCAACCAATCCCAGTTACCCCCACCTCCAAATATACCAATGTACACCTGGCTCTCCAGACATGCCAACCAGAGGCAGGCACTCTGTACAAAAAAAAATTCAGGAAAATAATAATAATAATACACACAGAGTAGGAGCAGCTCTCTGAAAAGGCCTCCGTGTCCCAAAACACTAATTCAGCTCTCATTTGTATAATTACTAAAAAAGAACAATTAGGTACTATATGAATTCAAGACATTCCACCAGAGTATACAGATCCTACAAGTCAAAAGCTTTCAAACAAGGCTTACACTCCCCTTAAAACCTTGAGAAGCAGGCAGGTAACTGCTAAGTAGCTTTGGATGCAAGTTTCTTACTCAATGGACTTATATTAACTGTGTACTAAGTTTAGTGAAGTTCAAACCCATAGCAAGAACTTCCTTTGTAGTTCGAACTGTATAAATTCAAATAACTTCACTACAACCTAAGACAGAATCAGGTGAAGGAGCTGCTGTCAGTTGCATTCCCCATAGACACCACCTCCAGCCTGGTCTGGAAAGAGACGGTACAATCAGGTAACCCAGTCGAATGTGGGTATGCGATTGTCAAGCCTGCCCTTCAGTAACTAACCACTAATGCTTCGTAGCACTCAGGAGTGGTACCCCATATTACACACTGCATATAGCCTTTACACATAACTGCACAAGGTCCACCACTTTTGCCAACCCTGACACTATTCGGGGAGGGTTCACATTGTTTTTTCCCCAATGTAGCTTTTGCAATCGACAAGTTTGTATTTAATAAGAGAGGAAACCTCTATGCTGAACAGCTTGTGCTTTCTGGTCTCCAAATTAAAAACGTAGTGTTCATAAGACAGACAGCTGCAAGATTTCTGGGATTTTTTATGCAACAAAACACGGGGCGAAAAAAAAAAAAAAAAACAGGATTTTCAAGGATTGGAAGGAGGATCAAGGATGGAAAATGTCTTTGAATCTCTTTCAACCTGATACAGGTCACAAATTAGATTTTTTTATATATATTAAATTAAACTGGCTTACAGTTTCAACCATTTTAACATGCACATCTAAACACTGAAAACGGTGGTGCAGATCAGGTTCTCTTTCAGAGACGCCATCTTCCATCCTGGTTCCGCCCTCACACCGAGGTAATGACAGCTGAACCATCGCTCCCGCGGGAAGTGTGTAAAAGGCACGCTGGGGCTGCTCCCACTCGCAGCAGACAGAGAAACACACAGACACACAGACACACACACACGCAAGCACCCACACCCACAGACATGTGTATTGGCCAGCAATAGGCCCAAAACAAGGAAACGAGGTGGTGGTGGGGGGGTGACAGAAGAAGAAAACAGGGCCAGGGGCTGGAAGGGGCATGTCCCTGACACTCTGGAAGTGGAACGGATCATTTCTGGTTCTTGAGCTGGTTGGAGAGCCAGTCCAGACCCTCATAGAGGCCATCGCCACTGGTGGCACATGTGGCCTGAATGTACCAATTGCGCTGCCGCAGGGCATGCAGGCCCAGTTTGTCTGTGATCTCTGCGGCATTCATCGCATTAGGCAGGTCCTGGAAGGGGCAGGGTTATGGTTAGGAAATGAACGCCAGGCCAGGAAAACGGAGAGTGCACTGCTTGGGCAGTCATAATAGCCAAGATATACGTTTGGCAAAATGTTAGATAACTGAATTTTAATTACGGTAAGGGCCATATGGCAGATAAGGCAAAATTCCCATAGTCTGACACTGTTAAATTACTTTGAGTTTTCCCTCTGAAGTACAAAAGGGTAACTACTACTCGACTCCCTCGAACACCACAGTGGCAGGAAACCCACCTGCTTGTTTGCAAAGACGAGAAGCACGGCGTCCCGTAGCTCGTCCTCCGCCAGCATGCGGGTCAGCTCCTCCCGTGCCTCGTTCACACGTTCCCTGTCGTTGCTATCCACCACGAAGATCAGGCCTATGGGGCAGAGGAACTAAGCGGGTAGCTGGCAGGCCAGGGAGGGGACGTTGAAGGCAACGGGCTTTCGCTCACCTTGTGTGTTCTGGAAATAGTGGCGCCACAGAGGACGAATTTTGTCTTGACCGCCAACATCCCACACAGTGAAGCTGATATTCTTGTATTCTACCGTTTCAACATTAAAACCTGTGAGGCGGCAAAAACATGATTAATAGCTCCATATTTCCATCATTCACGAAAGGGTCCCCCCTGCACAGCCCAAAGCCTGTGTAGTGGCACTGTACAGCTCAGTAGGTTGCAGATCCATGCCTGGATCAGGAAGATCATGGGTTCACAGCCATTAGAGTAATCATATCACTGTAGGTCTCTTGGGCATGGCCCTTAACACCAACTGCTCCAGTGGGGCTGGCTGGCACTGCACTCTGACCCCAATGCTTGCTGTCACCTGAGCATACATGGTGCCTGTGTTTTTCATGCAGAGAAAGGTAGGGTATGTGAGAACACCACAAGTCCCTCACAGGGATGAATAAAAGCAACTATTCTATTCACTTCTGTTCCATTTCTAGTTTTTGTTATTTACCCACGTTGATATGCAGGTACAACACAATCTGGGGTTAAAGGACAGATGGAAGAAGTGAATAAAGTTAGGGGGGGGGAGATGAGAACCAGTGTAGCCGGAAAAGTGACACTCACCAATGGTGGGAATGGTGGTGACGATCTCTCCCAGCTTGAGCTTGTAGAGGATGGTCGTTTTCCCAGCTGCATCCAGTCCCACCATGAGGATTCTCATCTCCTTCTTCCCAAAAAGGCCCTTGAACAGGTTTGCAAACACATTCCCCATCTTGGTTTTCCTGAGGAACAAAACAAAACAAAAACAAAAAAAAAAAAAACTCATTCAAAAAAACAGGGAGTCATACGTAACAAGTATGACAGCACTACGTTTTTAACCAATAAGCCTGCCTAATGAGCATAACTGCACAATTTTACTGACACTAACATTTTGAACAATGCTTTTAACATATAACAGTGCAAATTTAACCATGAAACAGAACCCCAGTAATCTGAAACAGCATTATGCATTACGTTAAATTTTGATTAGAGCAGATGATGTATTTTAAGACACATACAATACAACCATACAATACATGTATCAACTAACAGCTTTACAGAAATTGCTGATAGGTCCTTCCTAACATCAGAGTTTTAAGCATAGGGTGTTCATTTTCAGTTTTGTTTTTTGGTTTAGCTATTAAAAAAAAAATAAAAGACTTGCTCTCAAGGGAAGGATCCTCAGAAAATTAAAATCAGGGACAATGACCAGAAACCCCCACAGCTTGTATGACATGTGAAGGCACTGAGGGGTTAATGAATTTGCAGTTTGCCTGTTTGTCTACATTCTAAAAGTACTTTTTAACCAACTACCTTTGCTCTTCTGCAAAATCACTGACAGGTGATAATCATATCGGCACTCTAAGTGACCTGGCGGGAATCCACACTTCTTAAAATGGAGCAGTATTTATAAATACATTTTGAAAGAATTTTTCGATAACACTTTACTTAAAGCAGTCATCATAATGGATTATAGATATTCATAATATGTTGTGATGCATTCATAAAGCATTACAAACAAGTCAACCATTAATAAAAAGGCATGACATTAAAGCCATGTTTGTTATACATTATGTATGCTGTCTGGAGCGCTCATCTATAATGCACTATAGATACTTCAAAATGCTTTATAATAGTCAGTACGATGGTCTTTCATGGTCTTCTGTACACCATGCCAACACAGAGCTTTAAATAATGGGCATACTAATCTATCCAGACACCGATTTTTCAGTATTAAATGGACGTTTAACTATGCCCACAATTTCATGTTAGTGCATGTTATTAGTGCGATTAAAATATTGGGCCTTTCACGATAATTTGGTTATCAATTTATCGCACGATATACGAGCATAAACTCGATAATTTTTTTCTGACCTCAATATTGGCGAATTGTGTTTACATAAGAATGAATGCCCCCAACATTTTAGTCAGTTACACTGCTTCTGCCCTCTCATCTGCTCTCTGTGCTGTAGGTGTGGCTCAGGGCTGATTGATACTTCACATGAAAATGTATAAGCTGCAGCCTGCGCATCTCAGGGCCAGACTGTCAGTGATCCTGAATGTTCATATTTCCATCACCAATGCGCCAGACAAAGCTGCTTTTAAAAGTTACATTTATAAAGTATGGTATAAGATTACTAAAACTGACAGCGTACTATGTACTTACAGTATGCAAGGCATGGTTATAATCTTTAATGAAATCATTTACATAAACTGAAATAAAATAGCTACAACCAGACACAAACTATAGATTTCAAAATGAATAAATAAAAGCAAACATCAAATACTTCCCACTATCGTTCTCAAATACTATTTAGCTAAAGTAATGATTTGTGTGTCTTTGGGCCTCTCATGCAATGAACTTGAACCATAGAAATGGTAAACGGCACCACACTGACATTTTGTAGTGACCAGCAAGATCCTATAACTTTCCTTCTATCCCTAGAAATAAAATTAGTAAAATATATATATAACTAGATTTATATCTTTAAAATAGAAACTAACGAAAGTGTACCTAAAGCTAAATCTAAAAACAATAACACTGATGACAAAAAAAAAAAAATACATGGGTATTAGGGATGGGCAATATTGTATTGTTTGCGATATACCGGGAAAAAAATTCCCCATGATAATAATTAGTCAACCTGCGATAAACTATTTTCCTCCTGCACAAAGCTTGATGCAGTGGTTTTGCTAGTTATGTACCAGTGCATTGCTCATTGTCACAGCATGCACATTGTCAAAACAGTAAATGATTTTTCACCCACTTTCCACTTATAAGAGCGGTGTTCTTTTAACGAGGCATAGCCGGGTGCACTGCTACTTAAAAGCGCAATGACACTGAATTGCCTTAGACCCAGAAACACCATGTTTAAAGTCGGTGGCACATTATTAAACGGTACTGAAGCAGCTTGTTTTAGAAATATGTGGATGCACGATGCTTGTTATTGACCCAGATATGCACACGAAGTGCACCAATGGTATTTTATTTATATACATTTTATTATAGAGTACAACTGGTCCATTCACGTAATCATATTGTTCAATAAAATACCAAAAGAAAAACTATACATAAAGAACACATCGTATCATTAAAAAAAAAACCTTTGAAGCCCTCCAGACTGTATTCAGTGTTAGATTGATTGCTAAAAAGACAGTTTATTATTATTATATTATTGCGGTAAATACCATGATAAAACTTTAAATCCATACTGCCCATCCCTAATGGGTATGTGGCGTTGCAGTACAAATGTATTTTATTTTAGTTTGTAGCCATCTGGGAGTCTACAATCCTGTAGCAAGGAAATCACACAAGTGCCTGTATTGCCGGACATTTTCAGTCAGACTTCCTGTTACTTTTCCTCTGGCCAATGAACATTGGTTTGTATCACTGAGCAGAGCCTCCACAAAACTGGGTTGGCAGTATACCCAAAAGTTAGTAATGTGTATAAATTCAGCATATTATTATGTTATATTAAATTAGGTTAGCAGAGCACGCCACATACTACGGAATACGATGTAAGTGATAAGCACTGAAGTGGCGGTGAAAGACAGCTCAGCAGCCACATCATCTTCTGAAACAGATACTGTGGATAAACAAGTTAAAAAGTCATAAGTGGTGTGAAGGTACTTCTTGCAGTTTAAAGTCTACCACGTTTATTAAATGTAAGGACACACTGGACACACATTACTAACTTTCGGCTATCACAACATGCCTTTCATTTGAATTTTAGACATACTACTAATCTGCTTAACAAATTGTGGGCATAAGTAAACATCCGTATGGGACTGAAAAGCAGGCTTCCAAACAAATTGGTATGGCCATTATCTAAAACCCTGCCAACACTTCCCTCATTGCACATTTCTTTGCCTCAGAGGACATTGATCACCAAAACGGTCTGAAAACAACCCCTCTACCTAAATGGTACGCAAAAGCAACCTAGATCTACCTAAATGGTACACAAGCAACCTTGTGACTTTCCTGCCCAGTAGGGCTGGGTGATGATATACCGATTTTATATGACGCATGTGCAATAATCACCAAGGCTTCAGATCAAAAACGAAGCATTTGGCCGGACGCCAGCTTTTTGATACTACACGGGCACTTATTTATGCCCAGTATTTGGTAAGCAGCTTTGTAGTACAGCTAAAATATTAATGAGGCATATTATGATGTCCAAAAAGTTAGCAAATAAACATGTCAGACTTTAAACTGCAAAAAGTACCACCACACCACCGACGTCTTTTTACCTTGTTTATCCACAAGATCTCCTCTTTTTTAAAAGATATCATGGTTGCTGAGCTGTTCTTCACTAACACTTCAGTGCAAATCGCACTAAGGTATACCAAACATAGCATACCAAAACAGCATGATGTGGTGTGCCTCACTAACCAAATTTAATAAAGATTACGTTTTGGGTGTTACAAAACACATCTCATTAATATTTTAGCTGTACTACTAATCTGCTTACCAAATATTGGGCGTAAATAAATGCCCATGTAGTATCGAAACGCTGGTGTCCGGCCAAACGCTTTGCCTTTGATCTGAAGCCCTGGTGATTATTGCACATGCGCCATATAAAATCTGAATAATATCGCCCAGCCCTACTTCCCAGCCACATTTTGATTTCATCTCTGGGCCTGCTAGTGCAACGGCTGAACCACAGTAAGAGAGACAGTGTTGAGAATCACATTCCAGCTGTCAGCTCAACAGTCCCTGACTAAACGGCTCTGTCATCCGAAAAACACAAGCGCAGCACTGCTTCTGCACAGATAATGCACGGTCGACCTTCCCTGCTGGGCTCACCGCTCAACCTGCCTGCTCTGTCCATGCTGTGGGTTCATCATCAAAACTGCACGCTGAGGAAACCTGACCCCACTGTTATTCAGGTTGACTGAGAGGAGGAAGACATCCCAGCAACTAACATAGATGCTTGGGACAGAGAGTGACAGGCTCAAAGATAAGGTTTTGTTCTAATTTACCTAAGTGAAGAAATGTGGAGTTTCATAAAGCATATTTAGAAACGTTAAACAAAAGCTTAAGTGTCTTCACCCCCAACACTCAGCGAGTGCAGCTAAGTCAGACCGCCTGCAAACTTCTCTCCTCACTGACCAGGAGTATCGTTTACCTAAGCAGAAATGCTACACCTGTAAGTTAATCGGGAGAGAGGTCAGCATTAACGCAAGAGACAGCAAAACCCGGAAACTAACAGTCCTTTATAAAATTTTAAACAAGGTCTGGAAAGCACCACTTTCCAAATCCACAGTGGCTGCCAAAGGGTTATGACAACTTCATCAAGATAGAGGGCCCTCCCAAAAGAAAATGGCCGACATCTCTATGCTGGCAGCGGATGGTGGGAAATGAAAATGAAGTCATACTGAAACAGTTCAGTTCTGGTTTTCTGTTTAAATCAGGCAGTCTACAACAGGGTTATGAAGCCTACAGTGCAACCTCATCACAAATAGTAAAGTCACACTATTATATTCAAAAATGAGGCTATTGGCTTCCTACTTCGGACTAACCAATCCAGAGGGAAAACAGGAAATAAGTTTCAGAAGCCGGACAGCCATCTTCCTGGTCATGCCAACTGCTGATGATTCCTAAAGGTAGTCATCCTCTAGGGAGGCTTCCTGAAGCTACACACACAAACTCTGCAGAAATGCTGTGTCAGTGGAACACACAAGCATATACCAGACACATAACGTGTCATGAGAGTCTCTTGTGACAATGTTTTTTTTTTGTAACAGACCCTGGTGTACAGCAAAATACACACACAGAAAATGACAGTTTACTGTATTGGGGTATGCATTAAACACCCAGGTCCTCATCATTCAGCCATTCAAAAAATAGAACAATAATTCAATCCAATAACAAGCGGCAGTTCTCCCCAAATCACGCTCCCAAATTTCCTATGCCTTGTCTTCAGATATAAAGACGAAAGAGGCATGTGATGGGTGAACCATTATCTCATCTACCTCATACATTTGCCTACTCTGGTTCTAAGCGGAAAGTAATACCCAATGCCAAGCAGGGAACTACATTTTTATGAGAGAAAAAATTGCAGTACCCCACCCGATTCTACTAGCTAAAACCACATTAGACTAAGGTTCTTTGACTTTACTGTCATTGATGAACAGATAATATTTCTCGTAAAATCACCTTGCTAGTCCACCTCTTTACTGAGATGACTACTTGTAGAGAAGTACAAGTAGCCTTAATGGGAAAATGATAAAGACAGATGTGCATTTAGCTGGCCAGTAACATTCAAGCTTGATATAAAAAGTGACATTTGACCTCGAAGGGACTCATGGCTCTGCCTGACATTTCATCAGCAACACTTCTACATATAGTTTTGAAAAAATAGGGCTTTTAAAGACCAGTCTGCAAAGAGTTAAAATAAAACACCTGGAACAGATAAAACTATTAAGAGGACATCTCCAAACAAAGCATTCTGTTGTTCAATTTCATTTAAAACTGCAATGCAAAAGCTAATTGCACAGACTTGTATGTTATTAGACTGATATAAAACTAACAGTTTTATTAAACTCTAGACTGGACCACAGAGACATCCTTGATTTCACCTGGGAATTAAAATACTTTGTCTGTCTGTCTATCAGAAAGACTTTGTGAACAAATAGTCATTTGGATCTACTCCACAACTTGCAAAACTTTTCCATATACAAAAAGGACCTTTAACCCAATATACTGGGTTAAATCAAACCAATATACCGTTTCTTCACCAAAGAGGGGCTAGTGACAGCAGGAAGTTAGTTAACCTTGTGGAAATCTAGAAAGTACTCCTTGTGACATTGTCAGCAAAACACTCTGCTCTGGACACCTCAGAACCACCAACTCCAAAAAAAAAAAAACTCAAAGTAGCATCATCAGACCCCTTACAGTAAAGCACCATGTGCAACCAATGTCCAGAGGAAACAGAATCAATTGATAAGTAAAGAATTCAAGTACTTTCGACTAAAGTACAATATCAATTTTCCATGCTCATTTTGATCACAGCTGCAGTTCTTTAGCTATTACACCACCTGTAGGGCTTGTGAGCAGTTAATGACTAACATCAGCAAACTACCCACCCTCATTATCAATGTTGAGCATTACCTAAGACATCGCTGAGGAAAACTCAAGATCAGAACGTGATCTATAAATTGCCCACAATATTTCATTCTGTGCGTAAGTGTGAGCATGTGTGCACCTTTCTATGAACTGACATTCTGCCCAGTTGTACCCCTGTTTTGTGCCCTGTGCTACCCGAAAGGTCCTGGAGAGGATAGGGGGAGATTAAATCAAAACGTCTACTCATAGTTTAACATGGATCAACATCCTTAGTCATAGAAAAAGAAAAGACACCTCAACACGTACACTACCTCCAATAACCTGCAGTGCAACACAGTGCAAATACAAGAGTGTCTAACAAGAAGTTACTTCCCGGCTTGGAGTTTCTATTGTCGTTATTCATCACAGAAGATGAGGAGGAAGAGGCGAATGTAGTGTTTCTAAAAAACCTATACAAATCATGTGGCTAAAATTGTTACAGAGCAACGAGGCCTACATAAAGTTATTAAATTGTACTTAATTGTACTCACTAACATGCGGAAAAGTAACATAAATGAACAGCGAAGCCGGACATCGGGCGGCAAGTCCATGACTCCCCACAGAAGCTCAGGAAGTCATTAGCTGCCCGGTTACCCCCCGCCCGCGTTGTTTCATTTGACACGCACGGGACGAAATTGCCACCGGATTCAGAGAGATATCAAAATAGTACGAGAAAAATATGTATACAGGATTCCAGCCCACAAATGTAACTTTTGTAACAGAAACTTTGTGTCTTTAGCTAAACCGGCAACTCCACCGGTAGTTAACACCCATTCGACGGACGTTAGCAGTCCGCCTATGTAAGGCCAACCGGTGCGGGGAACCCGCGAATAACAGTTTTAACACCTGCCATAACTGGCAGTGATCCCTACACATCGCCACAATCGCACAGGTAATTACCTGCAAGCGCGATGTAAAAACGTCTATTAAAATCATATATAATTACCGTGAAGACTGGACTTCTTACTCTTTCTGTTGCGGTCCACTTCTCCGGTAACAACAAAATGGCGCATTTCGCAAACCCAGAAGACAGCCGAGTCATAGACCCTAACCCACCGCGCCGCCCTCCAATCCCAGCGCGCACAGTAAGAGGTAAGCCCCGCCTTCCGATCCCGTTAACCTATGGGCATCCTTTAAAGGATAACACGGGTGGGGACGGAGATTGAACCGTTCCTGCCAACGAAATATGGGACGTGAAAAGATTCCTTGTACTAGGAAGCAGAGCTGAGTGCACGCCCTGTTCTGTAATAATTCCAGCTTCCGGCGGATTTCGAGTGTCTGCAGACTAGGTGTCGCATCAGTACGGACTCCATATGTAATGCTTTTTATTGTAGTGTTCGGATTTTAATATTCTGTTATCCTGCAGATTGTTTTTCGGG
This sequence comes from Brienomyrus brachyistius, assembly GCF_023856365.1. Classification (NCBI taxonomy): domain Eukaryota; kingdom Metazoa; phylum Chordata; class Actinopteri; order Osteoglossiformes; family Mormyridae; genus Brienomyrus; species Brienomyrus brachyistius. The sequence goes on along the minus strand of NC_064537.1, from coordinate 17,368,544 downwards.
CGGATCTCCTGTAGATAGGACCCTCTTGGTATAACGAGCGAAGGTGGGGTATTCAATGTAACCATTCCTTTGTCGGAATTGCCACAGTTGTTTGTGGTACCATATTGTTGGGAGAAAACAGTGCCTCTGTCGGGATGCGAAGGACACCCGGTCAGGAATGGCACTCCATGGTTTGCGGTCTGCGGAAGGCTACCAGTTTAAATCCCACCTGCATTTCAACTGACAGACCTAGAGGTGTAAGACTACAACAGTACCCACTATCACACTGCTGCCTTGATTTATAGAGGAGGGTGTATAGCTCAGTACGTTAGGCATCTTTGTGTAGGTCATATAGGATGCTATTCATATGCTGTTTTTGCAGGTGACCCTCCTGTACGTGTGATACTGAATGTAGGTTTACGTAGGAACCTTGATTCAACCTCTTTCTTCTGGTTGGGCTGAAGAGCAGTGTGTGTTTCTCATCCTGAATTCTATGGCTGCAAAAAAAATCAAGGTAGTCAGTCTTGTAACTGTGACTTGCAATATCTATGCCACATTCCTCAGTGAATATCTGACGCTGGTGTCATTTCGAACATTCTTCTGCCGGCATTTTGCAGTCTAGATGACTTGTATTAATACAGTTAATCTTGTACACAAACGTGTTGGCAATATTCTAGAAAGCCACTAGAGGGCAAGAGATGCTCATGAATTGGCTGCGGAGACCTTTGCTAGTTTCACAGTCCAGGATTACTTGTGGCTTCTTAATTTGTCTTGGCAATGATGTTCAAAAAAGGACATATTTTTTACACTAATGGGGCAGCATGACACGACAGTAATACTTTCTGAGTGACTTCTTTCATTCCCCGCACCTCCTGCTGTATGACGTACTTTGATTCAATAAGCATTTTCTGACCAGTTTTGTTTTGCAAATTCTGAAGCCTATTGGAAAGTTCTCATTGTTCCCTGTATAGTCAGCCTCGTGATTACAGTACATGGCACAATTAGAAGGTGTCAATCATCACCTTATAACCTCACAAACCCAGCACTACTTGCATCTGCAGGCATGTTTGACATATGTCCTGCCAGAAGGGACAGCAATATAAAGCACCGATTGTATGTGTATGGCGAATTTCCACCCATACATACTGTACATATGTGATTGCAGTCAACATGTGACTTTCACGTCAAGCAAGTCTGCTATGGTTAAACAAGTCACTGCAGAGGTTATGTCAAATGACTCGCAGGACATCGACACCCTGCATTTTATACATTATCTGCGCATATTCCTTCATTTGTAAACTCTTATGTCAGGTTATACTAGTAGTAATTTAAACTTAAATAATAGGCAAAATGATTACCCCCATGTATGCATGTCAGTCAAGCTGATCCAATCGTCCCAAATATGGTATTTCTTGAGATATAACGAAATCAAATATGGATAATATATCATGAATTAGGGTAACTGGAAGTCTTGTTTTGGATCAGTTTAAAGTGCATGTGAATTTTATTGCAGACACCTCTACCTCTCCCTTTATATTTTACTGTAGAGTAAAGTATTACCATAATACTGGCCAGACCTAGAACCCCCCCCCCCAATTTTCCCTCATCCATATCCCTGAAAAAACATGGCTAAGGTAGATGCCTGCTATTGTCAAGCATTTGAATTTTTTATACTGATACTTTTTTTCACTCACGTAACACCCATATTTAAGTAACTGCTGATATAAAAGAGGTAAGATGAAGCCTATCCCAGTCCGTTTCATCAGGCCACAATCCTTTATTGGCTCAACTGGACGCTGGTAGTAGCTGATCACTGGAACATCCAGAGGAATCCAATATAACACCTTGCGGCAGTGATGTCTCAAAAATACCTGCTGACCTTCCAGGCCTTCTGTTATTTAGCTAAATGGGCCCTGGGATGGTTGGGTTATTCCCTGCCTTGCATCCATTTGTTTCGCTATAGGTTCCGGACCCCCGCGACTCTGCATAGGACAAGCATGCATGGGAAATGAATGAATGAAAACCATTTGGATTACTGTGCATTTAGTTTGCTGTACCTACTCACTATACTTTAATAATCAAATATTTCATTGAGTCTAGGTTTTACAGCTCCATTTTACAGTAAGTACACAACAACCATATTAAAATACAGTGATGTATAGTATTACATCTACTTAAGAGGGCACCCCCTGCTACATCTATCCTGCATTTTAAAACTGATTTGGGGGGGGCGCTAAAAGACAGAAGTGGTGGCTTGCTGATTAGGGAAGTGTGCTTTTGATTGAAAGGTTGCTGGTTCAAATCCCTGCCCAGTAAGTTTCCACCTCCAAGTGCTGCTCAGCTTACTGCTTAGGGAAGCCTGCTTGTGATTGAAAGGGTGCTGGTTCAAATCCTTGCCCAGTTAGTTTCCACCTCCATGTGCTGCTTAGCTTACTGCTTATGGAAGTGTGCTAGTGATTGAACGGTTGCTGGTTCAAATCCCTGTCCAGTAAGGTTCCACCTCCAGGTGCTGAATTAGCTGTCCTCTGCTATATCACACATGGGTTAAATACAGAAGACATATTTCATTATTGTGTGCTTTGGTGTGTTAACAATTAATCACTTCAATTTACAGTACTATGATCTTGGTGGGGGAGGACACGGCCTTAGCTATTTTTTTTTCCACTAGGTGGGGCTGTATCCTCTTTTTTCACAGTTATCTTTTACATGGAATTCCGACACTTGGTTGAGGGATTTTAGAAAACAGACGAATCCAATAACAGTACAGTCATGCCATATAAACAGAAGATAACTCTCATTTCTTGACTGTGTGTGAACTCAAGTGTCGGTGGCACAAGAAAAATTATCCTTGGAGTGATCAGTATACTTTTATAATAGAAGCAAAATAAGATAATATGAAACATTTATCTGCATGTGCAATAAAATGCTTTACATGATTTGTGCTAATATATAAACTATTGGTTGAGACTCCAAGTGGAGTTTTCTGTTGTTAGGTCCTGACCAGCACTGCCTATACAAGGCACATAATATGAATTAATTATAAAAGAAATTGAATTGTATACTACCTGTCACCCTATACCTGCAAAATGGGTGAATGGATGTTCATTTCCCTGCCTTCCACATTAAGTTGTTTTCTAGGAAATGATCACAGTATCTATATCTGGTAACATGAGTTTAGAGAGAGAGAGAGAAAGAGAGAGAGAGAGATTAGGTATCTATAGCTTAGTGGGACTCTCCATTCATTTCTAGGGGCAATAACCCTAATTTCTGCTATGACAAGCTTAACCCCTACCCAGCCCTAACCTTAACCAAAATACTTTTTTACTTTTTTATTTTCACATTTTTTTTGCATTCACAAATTTTTATAAAATTCAGTTTTCCCTTGTGGGGACCAAAAAACTGTCCTCACAAGGTCAAAATAATAGGTTTTTATCACGTTGTGGGGACATTTGGTTGGCCCCTATAATATAATATAATGTACATGACCCTTACACACACAAATTTCTTCTAGAATTTCTCATTCAGATGCAAAATCTGCCTACAGACATGCTAAGCAGTGTTTTCACATAAGCCTTGACATCTACCAGCCACTATACACAAAACTATTGGCCACGTTCATGAGAGACAGACGAATACTGATTAAATATAGGAAATTGTGGGTTTTTTTTATTTTTCTACAAGTACTCTGAAATAAGTGGAATGTTGATATTCTGAGTCAATTTTACTGTTATTTTAATCGTATTTGTATAGGTGACTAAGTTTTTAATTAGTCTTACAGTGATATTTTCACTGCAAAGTTGTGTCTCCGGGTGTGAAGAAATTACCTATATGTGGTGTTTATTGAACGAAAACTGTGCACTTGAATATCTTAAAAACCTGCGTGCCAAATTACACTTAAGTGCCGTAAGACGTGAAGCGGTTCGTTAAGAAAGGTGTGGGTGGGGCATCGTATGAAACGAGCCAACAGGAGAGCGGCGTGATCCCCAGACACCACGCCTCTCTCGAGAACGCACCTGCTCCTGGGTGAAATGGGTGCAGAACCCTTTAAGAGTTGCGCTGGTCATGCAACGAAGACTTCACGGTGTAGAAACAGCGAGATGAAGAGCGGCATTAGTCCGGCATCATGTGCCCCAGGCTCCCAAGGACCGCCTGCTTTCTACGACTCACTATCCTCTGCATCATTCTATCACAAACATCAGCTTATTTCGGGTCAGCCTGACTTTTCATTTTGTTGCTGTTTTTCTTCGTAATGTATCTATTCTAATGGTCCCTGTCCTGAGAATAGTATCATATTTTGCATTTCAGTGTCCTGGTCTTTTATGCGTGTGCGTCACCAATGAGGGCTATAATACTTTTTGACATGCTAACTCTTCAAAGATGATGCTCATCAGATATTGGTTAAGATACCACACGCGGAATTAAACATGTCAGTGTTTCAAAAGATAAGAACGCAATTCCAGATAACATTAAACTAAAAAATGAAGCCGTCGGTCTATGAAATCTGTTAAATCTAGCGCTTTGTATATTTTAATCATATTGTCAAAATTGCGTGTCTTCGGGTAAAACTAGGCAGCGAATCGTGTAAATGGTGATTTTCTAATTTGCTGGGAAATGTATAAAAAGAGAAATTCATCTTATTAAACGAATTCTGCCTTCTGATTCGATAACATTGCCAGTTATTTAGGGAAGCACGGGATGTTGAGTCTTATGTTGAATATTTCAGAAATGATTTGTATTGTTTTTGTTTTACAGTTTGTGTTATTATTATTGACTTATGGTTTTTACATTTTATATAAACGTTTTCCTTATAAGCTAAGACAAAGCGGTGGTAATAATGCAGACAAACGGAAAATAATTTTTCTCTATGCATAATAATTTATATTGATATTAAAAATGTGTTACAATTGCCATATGAACAAACAGCACTGTTCTACCTATGACTCTTACATTATGTTCTCATAGTTCGTCCTGTGAATCACGTTGCAATCACTGTTTTTAAAGTGTTATACCTTCGTCATGTAACAAAACGTAACAAATCCTGTGGGTATTGACTAATGATTTTTTTAATCATTGTTTGAAAACGGCATGTTTGTGCATGATATTTTTAGTTTCGCAAGATCAGCTTCTCTTAAATTCCTAAACATTAAACACATACTAAACACTGCAATAAATGCTTGATAGATACTTCAAAATCAACACGATCTGTAATAATTTTAGTTTGAATAAGAATTGTATAATCATAAAATTGTTGATATTATTGAATAATACAACTAAATATTTTCCTTCACCTGTAACCTTTTTATAACGTAAATCACAAGGTTAATTAATTCCTTTAGAGATGCGATATTTTTAGTAGTGGATTTTAACAATATTCGTTTTCCTTAGTTAGACAACAAAACAATTTAGTTAAGGAAACCGTTACCGTGTTGCCAAACCGTTAAAGATCTGCTCATACTTTATATATAGAGTTAAATACAATGTCTGACTCAGGCACATCATGTGTAATATGGCAATAACAATAATTCACTGGCAGGTGCGTAGGAACCGGGGTGGGAGGGGGGACCTGGACCCCCGATATTTAATTTCAAACCTCTGATGAACAGTATTTATATTTCAATTATTAAATGCCAATTAAATTAATTATTAATATTAAAGTAGCCTCCAAATGAAACTATCCTACGCCGTTGTCCACTGGAATTCGTTGTACTTGGTAAGATATACAGGCAGCCATATTCTAACCGCTTATTCTGGTCAGAGTTGCGAGTTGGGCAAGAATAATTTCTATATTAATGTTATCTATATATCAGCCTAAATGCCGTGCGGTTCAGTTTTTATCTTGGCAGGCCCATTTAGAGTTGTTGCTCTAAACACTTATTCTTTTGCTCTCTTCTCGGCAGGTTGATAGGCAGGGAGTTTCTGCCGGCTCCCATACCCAGCGATGCCCAGTCGGATAAAGCGCACTTTAAGCAGTGTGAACAGCTGGCACTGAACCGTCGCCAGAAGCGTCTTTGTCGGCGGGACCCGGGCTTGGCCGAAACTTTGCGGGAGTCCGTACGCCTCAGCCTGCTGGAGTGTCGGTACCAGTTCAGAAACGAGAGGTGGAACTGTAGCCTGGACGGCCGTGGCAGCCTGATAAAGCGAGGTGTGACTTCTTCCCGTTAATCCAATAACAATGTGGCTCAATGTGCCAGAATATTTAAACTGCGTAGTTGCATACGGGGTCAGACAAACTCATGGTGTCTTTGCGGTACTTATAATAAAAATGCTGGGCAGTTTTTGCAATCTAAGTGAAACACCTTGAATTGGGACAATCTGTTTGTAATATTTTGGAGAGACAAAACTGCATGCAAATGTAACAACAATTAGACTAAACATTGGCAAAAAGCGATATTGCGCTGTTAGAATATAGCGGAATTGGAAATATAGGCCTACTGTTAGGGACTAAAATTACGAATTACATACAGAGCAGCTGTAAAGTAATGAAGGAATCGAAAGGCGAATTTATTGCGCGCCTTTAAGGTGCGGCGTTATCAAGGTATTTTTAGCTCGGAAAAGCGCCCAGATCCCAGAGGAAAGGGGCGGTAAGATTCCCCGCTTTCATCTGGAAAAAGTCTCTTCCTAGTCAAAATAATAATTAATTGGATCAAAATACACCCTTGTAATGACTCCGAGATGCGCCAGCAGTAATGAGAATCGTCGTTATGAATCCGAGGAAGATTAATTTCGAGATATCAAGTACCTACAATTATTATAGACAAAACCCGAAGTCTGGCTTCTCATGCACTGTATTTTGTGATTATGTTCACTGTAATTTATAAAACCATTTGTTAAAACGTAGTTTTCAGAGAAGTAAAGTCAGACTGAATTCCAGAATGTAGTTTTAATACTGTACAGTAAAAATGTTTCTGTGTTTGCTGTGTAAGCAGGGAAAACGATTTGAATCCTGGGAGAAATATATTTCATTATTTCTAAGGGACAGGAAGTTTTAGGCCTGCCATTGCCTAAAATTAAGGGGTGTGATCCAGTTTTTTTTCAGCAGCTGTAAATATTCTACATTAAACTAAAGTGTCTGGGCATGTATGTAAGTAAGTAACATGACATACTGCATTGCAGTGTGCAGGGTCCACTTTGTGAAAATATAGCTGAACTGCATCTTCATCTCAGGCTTTAAGGAGACGGCATTCCTGCTGGCCATCTCGTCGGCAGCGCTGTCCCATGCGCTGGCCAAGGCGTGCAGCTCGGGCCGCATGGAGCGCTGCACGTGTGACGACTCACCGGAGCTGCAGCACCGCGAGGCTTGGAAATGGGGCATATGTGGGGACAACCTCAAGTACAGCACCAAGCTCCTCAAGAACTTCCTGGGCAGCAAGCGGGTCAGCAAGGACCTGAGGGCTCAGATCGACTCCCACAACGTTAACGTGGGCATTCGTGTGAGTGCAGCCTGCTTTTTAAAGATGACAAGGTGATCGTTATTAATGTTAAAAGGAAGGAAAACCCCCTGAATGGTTCACACTATATGACAATAAAGGCATCTGATGAGAATAATAATAATAATAATAAACATACACTCAGCGATCACTATATTAGCTATACCTGCTTCTTGACATCAATAGCATGCTCCCACAAAAAGATAATCCTGTAGATGCAATTCAGTATATAAAATACGCAGACAGAGTCAAGAGGTTCAGTTCGAGGAAGCTTTAGAATGGGCAATTCAGAGGGGCTACATGATTATGAATATGTTATGACTGATGTGGTATCATCCTGTAGTTTTTATCCAGTACAGATTCTAGAGTCTAGGTTGTACGATAAACAGCAGAGATCCTGTCAATGGCAGTTAATATTAAGGAGAACGGTCAGTGGGAAATGGCCAGATTTGTTAAAGCCTGCAGAATGGGTGCAAGTGCAAAAATTCCATGGACCAATAAGGAAAGATTCCAACACCATGTTGAATCCATGCCTTGAAGAATTCAGGCTGTTCTGCAGAAAAAAGGGGGTCTTACTTGGTAGCAGGTAGATGCACTTAGAGTTTAATATGTAATTATTAATGGATAATGATGCTTTTTATGGCACATTTAAACCCTTAGGGATTCCAGGATACCTCTTTGCAGGGGTCTTATGTATTCGCATTGAATCAAGAAAGATAATGGCACAGTATCTTTTACATACTTATTCTTGTGCTTTTAACAGTAAATTAAACACTAGGCAATTTAAAGCAAGTACATTAGTTAAAAAAATGTACGAGACAACAGAACTCTGGGTGCCAAAAATATGTAGTGTTTCTGTCATCGAATAACATCCGAATATAGGAAAATGAGGATTATGAGGCTTATGGGATGCTGAGCATGTGATAAATGAGAGCCTGTCTTATTCATGTGCTTATTTGGAGCCGATCCTGTCTGTCAGCACCGTTTGTGTGCTGTTATCCTAGCAGGTGCTAGCAGCCTAGTCCGCAGCTAAGAACGTGTTAATGGTGCCTCAGAGATCTCCCACACCCTCCAAGATAAAACGTCGGTGCGGTGCCTATGGCTGCAAGGTCAGGAGACACTCGCGAGAGCCAGGTGTTCCCAGGCATGATAAAGCTTGCTGCACGAGCCTCGGAAAATTAAAGGGCTCCTTTCAGAACTGCCAGAAATTAAACATTTGTCCTTATAATATATGAGCATGCATTTTTTCCACATAGAGTATGAGGGGCACTTACATAGTTAATAAATCCAGTCCATATATAATAATTATCTAATTTAAAGTCAGCCACCCTCCCCCCCCAGGCGATCTGTTTCCGACCGTCGGAGCCATCTTTCCCAGCTTTTAGGTCACGACTCCCAAGCACCCTCTGGCAATTCCTTTCCTGAAGAAGCAGGAACAATGGCCAGGCCATGGTATCTTTCCCTGCATCCAGAAAACAAACCCGAAACAAATCAGAAAACTGAAAACAAACACAGCCTTATCTGCTAACCCGAAGCCCCCCCACTGGGATCAGATGACGCCGCCGCTGCCGCGTGGGGCTGGTAAGCTTGCTGGCTGGCTGGCAGCAGGTAGCAGGCGGCTGCCTGAGTGGTTTGTCATTACCCCTCCGAATGTTTTAAGAGCGAGAGGCCTCAAGGGGCTCATACCTGCATGGGTGGAATTCGACTGACCTCTTTGCACACACGCACACACACATACACACCCTAACAGCCCCAGGCTGTTCCTGCCCCCTCCGCCCCCATGCCATTAGAGTCACACCTCTGCCACATGACCTGCCCTGGGCCCCCATCCTCAGAGGCCCTCTTTTCAGCTGACCGCTCTATCGCTATTTCTTCCAGGACGGTGAACCCTCACCTGGCAATGGCCTGCCCTGGCTGCTCTCACTGTGCCCCGTGCGATCTCTCTCTCTCGCTCTCTCTCCCTCTCTCTCCCTCTCTCTCTCTCTCTCTCTCTCTCTCCCTCCCTCCCCATGGCACATTTCTGCTGTTAAGATAGGATGCCTGTTTCAGAATTTCTGGAATCTTGTATTCAGCTTAGGCAGCTTCCGGTCCTGTGGTCCGTCTCTGTGCTTCACAGCTGCGCACTTTACTGTGAGGAAGCAAGTAGTGGGAGGACACATGATAGTTTACAATTTACAATGACATGAGCTCCTCTGGCTCGCACCCGGGGCCGGGCACTTATATGCAGCAGCTTACACACTGTGAACATACACTTCCAGTTTTTAGAGATTGACGAACTTTATTCCAGTTACTCCAATTGCTTATTCAATCGTCCATTGTATGATATTTACTTCCTCTACATCCGTCAACTACGAGAAGTTGAGCTCACTATATACTATTAGTGGCTCATTTTTAAATGGAGAATGGGAGCAGGGTCATGCTGATGTGTCCTGTCCTCCTGCAGGCGGTCAAGAGCGGCTTGAAGACCACGTGCAAGTGCCATGGCGTGTCGGGCTCGTGTGCCGTGCGCACCTGCTGGAAGCAGCTCTCCTCGTTCCACGACACCGGCCGGCTGCTCAAGTTCCGCTACGACTCCGCCGTGCGCGTGTACAGTGCCACCAATGATGCCACGGGGGAGACGCAGCTGGCGGGGGCCCGTCGCCACAGCAACGGTCCTCGCCCCACCGACCTGGTCTACCTAGAGGATTCGCCCAGCTTCTGCCGTCCGTCCCGTTACTCTCCTGGGACTGCGGGACGTCCCTGTGCCAAGGACACCAGCTGCCAAAGCTTGTGCTGTGGGCGTGGCTACAACACGGCCCTGCGGCTCACCACACTGTCGTGCCACTGCCAGGTGCGCTGGTGCTGCCACGTGGAATGCCAGACCTGCGTGAGGGAGGAGGAAGTCTACACCTGCAAGAAACACTGAGACCCGCATTCAGCCACATGGTCATGGGGGGGGAAGTAGGGCCAGTGAGAAGAGCAGCAGAAGTGATGGGATGCAGGGCTGTATGATCTGAGGAAATGTGCCGTGATGTTTAGTATGACTCACTGTCTCTCCTCCCTTATGGCACCAATAAGCATACATATCCATACAGTTCATACCATATGTATACCAGTCATCTGTTTGCCAGTGAATTGGTGCAAACAGGAAGCAGGAATACCTCAATGCAAACCACACCAAAGACTATCCCTAAAGGGAGAACTAAAGACGAAACGTCAAGTCTTAACCTTCTCCGTGCAGCGTTCCATATAAACTGAATGAGGGATTCACAGTACATGATTGTGAGCGCTGTCAGAAGGGTTTGGCCACGTGTCCCATCAGCATGGACAGGCCTGTCACCCTGTGTGCTGATAGGAATGAGATCTAAACAGGGTGTGGAGAACCACCATCTATGGGTGCTACGTGTGAAACGGATACTGAAGTCTGGAGGATGGACTTTTGGTTGTGTTTGGGACCTGAGGTCACCAGTTATTGAGGGTAACACCGACTGAGTGTGTCCAACCTTCGGCGACCATTTTCTCTATTGTGCCAATTGGTGCCTGCACCTTCCCTGTGCCACCATCTTTGCTGCTGGTTTGCTGCCTGTGTTCTCGTCTCAGAAATCTCTACGATTGTGTAGAAACTTAATGTGGGTTCTTATACCTGCTTTCTGCTGTACGAAGAAGCAAGTGTGTCCTGGTGTAAATACTGGAATAATAATTAGCACTTATTTCCCAGCTGTGTACTTAGATTTTCATATACAATTACCAGGTTGAACATTGTGTTCAGAGGATGTCTGATCCACCAGTTGATTATGGATCTTGCTGATTTATTGTCTTGAAAATTTGGTTACTCTTTTACCACCTGTTATGTTCAACTGTGTTTTCTGCCTCATTGTATGTTGTACTTGACCACTTCCCCGAGATTACTTTTGTGGTTAGGTTTTGCTCTGTGTTATCCAGAGTATATGTAATGCCAGTTAACAGTTTTCCATGCCTTAATATGTTTTAATTTGAAATAAGTAATTTTTCTTGGAGTAATTATTACCCAGGGCTGATGTTTAGACAATCAAAATATAGTCAGTTCTCCATAAATCTCCAGGGGGTTCTGCATCCAATCTCCCATGGATACCAGAACCCACAGATGCTCAAATCCCTTGTGTGAAATGACATAGTATTTGTATATAACCTCCGTACATCCTCCTATAGGGTGACATGTCATGGGGGACACTTGGAGCTAGGACAGGATTTGTAAACTAACATTTCAATCAAAAGGACCTGGATTTCACTTAAGCACTGAGTTCTTGCTGTGTGCTGATTGGTCAGTCTCCTATAATCATGCATGTGCCACTAATGTTAATGTGAAACAGCTGGATGAGTCTCTCAATCAAGGAAACAAACCAGTCAAAGCACAAGAACTGAACTATTCAGCCCAGCATAGGAGCCTTTCACTTTCAGAGCAGTTTGTAAAACATGAAGCAGCTCGGAGTGTCATTGCTGACATGGATTACCTGGTCACCCTATCGTGCTGTATACTTTAAATCGGGATTCCCAAATCCTGGTCCTGGAGGGCCAGTTTGCAACACAGTTTACAAAAAAGGGACACAATCGTTGTAAAACAAACAGTACAAGTGTTATGAAGGGATATTTCATTCTTTGTGCATTATTAAGTTTTTTTAAAAAGAGCTATTCCGCTTTTAAACTTTTGTTTGAATGTCTTCCATGTCACTGAAATCAAGAGGAATTTATTTCGCCGTTAGCATCAGATGTTGCCACCCCAGTACCTCATTTAAAGCTCCACTTTGTGTCTCTCCTTCTGCCTTTGAAGTTACTGGTTTCCCACTGTTTTCCCCTCATTAACAATTAAGTGAAATTGCAGTGTTTATCCTCTGGACCCCTTCGTTTTTCCACGATGGAGGGTGAAACGTGCAAGTGGTGTCCCAACTTGCTTTCCTAGTGAATCCTTTTTCTTTTTTTTAAATATAATTTCCTAGTTACTGTTATTGTTTGCTTGCGCTAAGAAGAAAATAATTTCATGCCCATGGGCAATCCCCCGACCCCCCCCCCCCCCCCCCCCCCCCCCGCTGCTGCTGCCTTCTTGAGAGTGTTTGGGGAGAACTGGCAACCCAGTGTAAGAGGTGGATTTCAGGTTCATTTCAAGCAGTTTAGGAGGACAGTTAAAGAACTTTGGGGTTCATTCTGTCAGAGATAAAGGTCCTTCTCCCCAAAGCCTGGATGTTATTAGCGGAATATTACATCTTCACTTTGTCAGACAGCTGTTTTTGTTGGCCACTGATCAGGGTAATCACAGGCAAAAGTATTTGATGCCAGGAAGGAAATTCCCAGGAGCTGTAAAAGCACCACTGTTAAATTAGACTCATTGATCAAACCCTGAGCATTCTAGCTTACTACACAGGGTGACCCAGACAGATCTCCCACCGCAGTTCATTTGCGGAACCTTATCATCTAAATTAGGATCTAGAAGGCATGTATAAGCTCACCCTGTCTGCTTTGTGGTACTGCCATAGGATCTTGGCAATAAGGAAAACCAGCTTGCCCCCTTGAGGAACTCCAAAAATCTTCATTAGGGAAAGGCAATCAGCCAACCTTAACAGTCTGACATGTTAGCACATCTAGATTGTCTTCTGCCCATTTTTCATATCCACCTACTCAGTATTGGGTCCGGGAGCATATCCCAGAAGGCGCAGGGTACAAGAAAGGGAACATCATCGATGGGATATTATATAGCATTTAAATGTTATTTTGTTATCATGTAGCCTACAGCCGCAGATACAGCATGAATATATCAGTGGTGCTCCATCAATGAATAACATTTATATAATCATATGTAACGGAAAAAAAAATCACCCTGATAGTCAATGCTGACCAGTTATATTAGAGTAAGTATGAAATTTCACATGCAAGTCCACTACATGACCTTTTCTCATTTCCTTTGGAACCGCTTTGCTTTTTTATGACGCCAAATGGCCCGGCTTGACATCAGATTTCACCACCAGTTTCTGCCATTTCATTTTGTTTGCTTGTCACGAAATGCTGAGCCGCCTCATCCTGAAGGCGGTAATAGCAGAGCTCCCTATGTAACTTTTTTATCTGCTCTGTGAATATTTGCAAAATGTAATGAGTTGCATCTCATCCTTAGCTGTGACTTAACATTGACCCATATCGCTAATAAAAAATGGTCCCCGATGTTGCTGCCAGTCCGTTTGTACAACTTGTGTTATCTCCAAATGAGCAGTGAGTTCCATCCATCCATCCATTTTCCAAACTGCTTATCCTACTGGGTCACGGGGGGTCCGGAGCCTATCCCAGAAGCAATGGGCACGAGGCAGGGAACAACCCAGGATGGGGGGCCAGCCCATCGCAGGGCACACTCACACACCATTCACTCCTACGGGCAATTTAGCAAGTCCAATTAGCCTCAGCATGTCTTTGGACTGTTTGGGGAAACCCCACGACGACATGGGGAGAACATGCAAACTCCACACACATGTGACCCAGGCGGAGACTCGAACTTGGGTCCCAGAGGTGTGAGGCAACAGTGCTAACCACTGCACCACCATGCCCCGCCAAGCGGTGAGTACATTCTGTTAATACACTGTGACTCTGATTTTTAGCTAATGCATTATCAAAGACATTTGGCATATATAAAAGGCGTGTATTATCTCAAATGGGGAGAAAAGTAGAATCCATGCTTTGTGTTCCTATTGTGATATGTAGGCGTGAAACCTCCAGATTTCAGTGAATACTTCTGCTCTGCATCCCAATCTGAGCAGCTCTCCTCTTCCTCCAGCTGATGTTCTTTCCACCCCTTCATCCCCTCATCCCACCTAAAGCAGTTTGTCAGTAGCAGTGCTGTGAATCCCACCTCACATCTTTTCCCATTTTAATCTTAGTCTTACCGTATTGCTGTGCTTGCCTCTCCTCAGGGATGTAATTTCAGCATTTTCTTGGCTCTCATTGGTTGCTTCCAACATGAAGCCACCAGTGTCTTTTAAAAATGAAGCCCATGTTTCCTGTTTTTGATAACCTCTGAAGCAGTTTGATTGTGGTACTGCTGAACACCGCAGTCAGGCTCTCTCAGATATCAACAATCGCAAAAACAAGCTCCCTCTTTAAAAACACGGAGATGGACTCACAGCATAGCAACAGATGATTCACGAGCTGACACCTGCATGCGTGCGATCAGGTCTGTCTATAGCACATGTGCCATCCCCATTGGCATTGCAAGCTCCCCATAATCACTGTCTGTCTCAGTCACGGCATTGAACGTGGACAGGGAAAACACGAAGAGGAAGCTGCCAACATCCTGCTCCCCTTTGAACTCTGCAAATATAGAAGTTCCAGGATGAGACACTGTACTCGTCATACAATGGACACAGGTGCTCATTAGTGATGCTGCAGACGGAGCAGGATATGCTTAAATTGGCAATGTGACAATGTGACCAGCGATAATTAAACAACATTTAGCTAGGACAATACGGATCACAGGGACAGCTGATGTGAAAAAACTATATTTCAGACTTTAGTCTATTTCTACAAATGTTCCTCAAGCATCGAATATTTCATATCTCATGAATGAAGTATGTATACAGTAAATACAGTGTGTGATGTTTGTGTGTGTGTGTGTATATATGTGTGTGGATTAGGTTTATATTACTTTGTGAGGACCATTTTTCAGGTTCCCACAATGATCTGTGAATACAAGCAGAAAAGTAAAAATACTAAAAGTCTTCAATTTCTTTTGGTCACTTATGGTTCAGGTTAGGACTGGGTAGGGGGTAAAGTCGTCATGTTGTAATTAGAGCTTTCCCCATAGAAATGAATGGAGAGTCCCCACAAAGATATAATTACAGTACAAACCTGTGTGTGTATATGTAACTTTGTAAGAGTGAATTGTTACTCTTTAGTGGTTCTGAGGTTTTTTTTTCCTGTTCTAACTAATATGATAGAAAACTGTACTGTTCTGTATTTCCCTGTAAATTGCATCTAATCTATGCTATGTAATCGTGAAGTGCTTCAAAGTGGAAGCAACTGAGAGTAAATGAACAATAAGAACAAGTAAGTAACAGCAATTACACAGAAAATATGAGAACATGAGTCGACGCGCCAAGGTGTCAGCTGCAGGCCCCTCTGGGATCTTCGTAATGAACACTTTTCCTCGCACTCACCTCACCCTCCATCTTTTAGGGAGTCAGAGACAGCTAGAGGGGCTGGGCGCTGTCATGAATCAACAGAGGCCCTCACTTTGGAGTCTGTGCAGGGTGTGAGTCAGCGCACCAGCCCGTCTCTCAGGGCGTAATTACCAAAATGCTTTCTGAGACTGACGTCTGCCGATATTACTCGAAATCACTTTGGTGGAGACCCCAATTATTTTAACAACTTTTAACTAATAACAGTGTATAATTCATTAATTGTGGATTCACATCTTTCGTACATGCCGTATCTTGCTGAAACAAATTTTATGACAGAAAATCTCACCCAGGCAAAAAAAAAAAAAAAGAAAAATCACGACTCCTGGCTGAGACTTACAGCGCTACAATAATGCTGAGCACAAAGATATCAGAATGACACAAAGGACTATTGTCATTATTTCCCCTACACTCATATTGTGTCTTAATGGCTGCAGGTGAGAGAGCAAAGGCGATAGCCCTGAACCCTTTGGGGGCCATACTGTTAATTAATGTGTCGGCCTGGCTTAGCAGTAGCAACACTGACCTAAAAGCACATGGATTAATGACTCCTTGTGCTATGAAGCTAAAGCAGTTCCCTCCAATGCGTCTGTATTGGGCTTTGTAGGTCTCCACATCAAGGCCGTGTCTTTTCCATCAAGCATACGAAAGAGAAATGACATTTACTAGAGTCAGAGTAGTAGTGCGGTAGATGGCATTTTACAGCTCACAGCTAGGACATGAGGACTGCGGTGGGTGAGGAACTATCGCACCATGTCATTCCATTAAAGCGAAGGATTAAGCATGAGGGTCAGGTGGGATGGGGGTGGGGGGTATGGTAGAGGGGGTCAATTCCAAAGAGTCGAGAGCAGACAGCAGGAGGGAGAGGGTGAGGGAGGTGAGGAGAAAAGCTGAGACTTCCTAAGCGTAAGAGGGAGAGACTTATCTCTGGAAGTGGGATGGGGTTTGGAGGGGATTTTCATGGAGCCCCGGGGGCCAAACTGAGTTCTCTGCTGCCCCTGCTGCTGTTGTTTTAAATGAACTCTTAAATTCTTCATTTCCCGGTGGCCTTTGGAGTACTGAGCAGGACCCCTGCTTCTCACGCACGTCCCGTGCTGGGAGGCAGGTGTCTGTGCCCGAGTCAGGCTGGCGGTGGGTGTTCAGTGTGGCAGGAGAAGGGCAGTCAGGGAGAGCGGCTGTGTCACTGGAGGTGATGTGGCGAGACGAGGTGGCACATGCTCCCTGATGGCGCCAGAGCTGAACAAAAGGACTACAGCAGGGACCCATAGGCGCCCCTTCAGACGCTGGCACCTTAGGCGGCTGCTTTTGTTGCCAACCCTAGCTGATGGTCTCTGTCACAGTCACCACCAAAGCGGGAATGGTTCTGGATCGGAAAGTGAGTGTACCACACGCACACAGACACGCACACGCACACAGACACATGCGTGCGCGCACACAGGCACATGTCGGGTAAACATATCTTTATGGGGACCGCTCATTCATTTCTATGGGACAAATGCTAATGCTAACTGTGACAACCTTAACCCCTACCCAGCCCTAACCATAACCATAAGTAACCAAACAAAATACAAGAGGTATATGCAGTTACAGATTTTTATTAAATTGAGTTTTCTCTTTCTCAGGAAACTGGTCCCCATAAGGGGAAAAAATGGGAATTCATCATATTGTGGGGACATTGTGTCCCCATAAGGTAAGGGATGACCGCTCGCACACACACACACACACACACACACACACACACAAAATTGTAATCAAAGGATTGCTGGTTCGAATCCCCAACCAGCAAAGTACCACTGAGGTGCTCTGGGAGGGGGGGGGGGTGCTGCCTCCAGGCACTGTTCCCCAGGTACTGAATTAGCTGCCCCCTGCTATATCACAATGTCACATATGGGTTACATGCAGAGGACACATTTCGTTGTTGTGCACTGTGTGCTGTGGTGTGTCAATGACATCTCATCACTTTCCCTTCCCTTCCCTATCTTTGTGGTGACTGTCCATTCATTTCTATGGGTATAACCGTAATCCCAACAATGACGACCTTAAACCCTGCCCAGCCCAAACCTTAACCCTAAGTAACCAAACAAAATACAAGTCTTCGAGCATTTTTAGTTTTTGATTGCATTCACAGATTTTTATAAAATTGAGTTTCCCCTTGTGGAGATCAAAATAATGGTCTCTGCAACATCAAAACAACATTGTGGGGGACATTTGGTCCCCACAAGGTAGTGTATATCTGACCCCCCCCCACACACACACACACGCGTGTGCACACGCATCACCATCACCCCCCCCTCCTAGCATTCCACACTATAACTCCTGGTGTCTCCCAGTGCTACTGAAGTGCTTCCTGTCAAATCATGCAATTATCAAGATGGACGGGCCTTCAGCAGCCGACTCAATAAATCACCCCCCGCAGCCCAGCCCAGACCACTCAGAAGCCGTCTTTCCTGGGGAGGGGTTCCCTCCAGGGCGACATTCTTAGTCTCAGTGCACAGCTTTGCTGCACCTTGTTCCCTTCACTTCTGCACTGTTCCCCCAGCTCTTCATGTATGTGAGTGCATGTATGCTTCGGTTATGTTTCTTCATGTATAAGACTTAACTATACACATAATCTCAATGTTTTGCATGCTTATACATATACACAAATATGCTCACACTATACTTGCGTGTGTGTGTGTGTGTGTGTGTGTGTACTGCAATACCCAGGTCAACTAAGTGAGTCACTGACTCTGCCTTTTGATCTGTAGGGTCAGCCAGGCTGGACTTGAATCCCCTGGGGACTCAACATCTTATCTCCCATCGCTGCAATGATGTCACCTCACCACGCCCCCCCCCCCAACCATGCCACATACTATAACACACACACACACACATGCATGCATGTTGGGTAAACATATCTTTATGGGGACCACTCATTCATTTCTATGGGAAAAATGCTAACAATGACAACCTTAACCCCAACCCAGCCCTAACCTTAACTAAAAGTAACCAAACAAAATATGAGACTTTTGGCATTTAGATTTTTTTATTGCCTTCACACATCGTTGTGGGGACCTGAAAAATGGGCCTCACAATGAAAATAACAGGTATTTCATTACGTGATCTACACACACACACACACATACACACACTCAGGGATTAGAGTTTAGGTGTCTATATCTTTACAAGGACTGTGTCATGACCTGCGCGTCCAGTCCTCGTGTGTGCCACGCCCCCTCATTACCCACGTGTGCTTCCCTGATTGTGCCCAGCTGTTCCCTTTTATTTCGGCCTGTCTTGCATATATCAGTCCACGTCTTCCTCTGTTGGGTGTCCGTCATTGATGTTAGTTGACGTATTGTAATGATGTTCGCCCTGTCTACCCCGATCTCTCCCCGAATAAACCCCGGCTATCCTGTATTCCGCCTGCCTGCCTCGTCCTTTGCTGCTTCCTGTCTGCCCGTTCACTGCGATCGTCACAAATTGTCCAGTTATTTCTGTGGACATAACTCTAATCTCATCTATGACAGCTGTAACTAAACTTAACCCTAAGTATTCAAACAAAAAACAAATAAACGTTTCCCCTTGTGGGGACCAAGAAATGTCACTGAAAGGTCAAAATAACAAATAATAAATTTTTAACAACATATACATGGACCACACACACACACACACACACTCAAATACACACAAAGTCGGTGTACCGATCTAAATGAGGACTGTCCATTTATTTCTATGGGAAAAACCCTAATCCCAATCACGACACCCTTAACCCCTACCCAGCCCTAACCATTTTTAAAAAAAGCATTTTGCTTTTTTGATTGCATTCACAGATTTTTATAAAACTGAGGTTATCCAAATGGGGACCTCAAAAGATGTCCCAAAAAGTAGGGAAATTTCAGATTTTACTACACTTTGGGGACAATTTGGTCCTCAAATGTGATCTATCCAAACACACACACACATACACACACACATAGAGTGAAACATAGATACTAATCAGCACATTATTGGAGTCACTTGGAACTCTTTGAGACTGATGCCAACTGCTTCTTTTGAGGCCAAGCAAATGTCCAAAAGGGAGTCAGACAAACTTTTTAAGGGATCTTTTAATCAGGGCCACACCCCACCCTACAGCGGGCAATGGGAAGAAAGGAGCAAAATAAGACTAAGGGAAAGGGCAGAAAAAGCAAAGACCGGGAATACAGCATAGGGCAGGAATCCGGAATGCAAAATGACTAACACAATTGCACAACCCATAACAAGCTCATGCAGTGCCTGGAGCTACGACAGACTTGAGTGCATTTTTTCCTGAAGAGATCTTAGTTGAGGGTTGTTGTGGGCTTAGAGGGGTGTTGCTGGTGGCTGAACATTTGTCAGATGTTACCTATTTCACAGTGACTGGGGTGGGGGGGGGACATGAGATGGAACAGGTTTGTGTCCGATACAGTTTATGAGAGGACCAGAGCTTTATACAGATGCGTTCGTGAGAGAAACACTCTTTGCTGGAGTTCCTTTAAACATAACAATCACCAAGGGTCACAGATGCATGTGTTCCGGAATGAGTGCCTGACCAGGAAGATGAAAGGGGCCAACAA
Organism: Brienomyrus brachyistius; assembly: GCF_023856365.1. Classification (NCBI taxonomy): domain Eukaryota; kingdom Metazoa; phylum Chordata; class Actinopteri; order Osteoglossiformes; family Mormyridae; genus Brienomyrus; species Brienomyrus brachyistius. The sequence continues at coordinate 17,348,393 of NC_064537.1, read as the reverse complement.
TACTACAAATCACAGGTCACCTACCTTAGACCCCCACTGAAAAAGGCAGGGATTGTAGTCCTGATGATAGGTTCAAACCAAAAAGTGATGGAGGTGGTGGGGGAGAGCTAAGGAATAGGGAGGTAGGCACAAGGAACAAATCATTAATATCCAGCTGGTTTAATATCAACAAGTTGATAGCCTGCTACCAAAATCCACCTCCAGCTTTGGATGTCACACATCTGTGGTGAGCTCCTTTAGATAAAATATATTTTATTTTTGTATTTTTGTTTACTGCATTATCACATATTATTAAAAAAGGCAGTCTCTCATAAAAATGACATTTGTATGGGTAAAAAATATAGTAATATTAGACACAGAAAGTATAAACATGAAACATTCGAAATACCCTTGGCTCAGACATAATAACTACACAGCAAAGAAGCAACCCCCCCCCCCCCCCCCCCCAGTCCTGTCCAGCTCGTGCAAATGCTGGGCTCCCCATGGCACTAAAGCCCCCAGCAATCCCTCGATTGGTTCCCGAAGGATGGGAAAGAGATGGGGAGGCAGTTCCCAGGATTCCTGCACCACCCTGGGAGAGCACCTGGGCCCAGGCCACCAGAAATGTGTGGCACTGAGGGGCGATAAGAGACAGCATCATGTTGTAGGATCCAATCATATTCTCCCTCCCTTGTGTCTCTCCAATTCCCTCCAAAACATGCACACTCACACACTCACTCACACACACCCCCACACATAATAGACACACATACGCACACACACACACACACACACACACACACATGCAGCACACATGCACACACACGCACGCACACACACACACAGAGGGTGACCTCCTTCCCAAGCACAAACAGTCCCACGAAAATGGTCAACATAGTCTGAAGAAGCTGCTCATAGGAATCTAGCATAACAGGCACTATGAGAGATGCTGGTACCACCGTGTCTGTAGGGTTGGAATGAGTGATGTCTCATGTATATTATACCATTTGGTGTAGATTCATTGTCAAGGACTTAAAGGCTTAGTACAATACACATTGCTACAAAACTGCACAGAGTCGACATTGAAATGAAGAACACATGACTAGAGTATTCCTGACAATTGAAATAAATGACGTCAAAATGCACAGGCAGTTACATTACAATGACATAAAACTCTACCCACCTGAAAATGTTTCATCTCATAACTGCACCCTATAGCTCCTGGAATAGACCTTAGGCTCATTGGAATGTGGAAGTTCCATCCTGGAAAATCGATTATGCAAAATAGATGGATGTATGAATGGTTATTTTATACTTTTTGATGCATTTCGCAATAGCAGAAATTGAATAAAAATCTGGGGACTCCCTTTATGTAATTAATCATGTGCCCTGAGCTACAACTGGCAACATACCTTAACTAACTTGCATGTAAAATTTAATAAATGAAATAAAGTGAAAATGCTATGTACACCAAAAATACACAAATGTGAAGCTTTGCAGTACTCACATTATTAAAAGAGACCGAGGAGAGTGAGTGTGATGTTGGTGTTTATGCTGTGGCTCACAGAGACCTGAGGAACATGACCTTCTCTTAGTGTGGTATGGCTGCAGGCGAGGGGACTGGGTGGGGTGGGGGGCGTTTTTGAGCGTCTGTCTGGGGCACTGTGTGGCAGCTGGGTGATCCTTGATCCCAGGCTCCGTTGGGGTCTTGGGGGGGGGGGGGGGGGGGGTTGGTTCTTTCAGGATCATGCAGGATGTGTGTCTGCAGGGCAGGTATTTCAGCACAGCTCTAAAGGAAGAAAAAACACACACCACCACTACCTCTGCCTGGGTGGGCACAATTTCCCGCCTCCACTGCATCTCATTACCCTTTATTTAAGGTGCAGCACCAAGCGGGCAAACAACAGGCAAAAAAAGGAAAAAAAAATGCACAAACTCAGCACTTGTGATGAAATGATGAAATAGGCTGAGCTCCCATTTAGTTTACATGTAGCATATCTGAACTCAAGCAAAGAGAAGTTGTAATGTAGGTTCACCAAAGCTTGGCTTCCTGGGTCACTCTTTGTCTCAGGTGTTGAGGTGGGCCCTGTTCATTACCTGCCATTTCACAAAGCAGTGATTTATAGCCCTTTACATGTTTCTTTGTAATTACAGTGAAAAATGGGTGCAGTGTTGCAATGAATAGGATATAACTGGCATTAGGTTCAAAATTACTTGGCAAGCAAAGATACAGATGTCTATAAGATAACTCTAAATTGAATATATCCTTTTGAGATTATGTGTCAATCCAGAATGAACATCGTTGGATTTCTGTGAGACTAATTTACTTTGTACAGAAAGCGATCTAGCTCCTGTACCTTTTTATAATGGCGTTACATGTGATGATGTTCCAACTTTAAAAGAAGAAATACAAGGAGGGTGATCTTATCGATATGATTTTTTGGGGGAAAATTAAAGGAATCTGTTATATGTGAATCTACATATGTGACATAGCCTGCATTATGGTAGCAGTCGATACAGATGAAACGTCCCGCACTCCACACCTGCAGCCAGAGGGCGACGGAGAAGGTGTAATCAGGAAAGCCTGGTCAGGTGCGAGGTCTGTCTCTTATCCTTCTATGTGAGACATGATCAGTTGAAAGACTTGCTGTCGCTGGAGGACACATTCTGCTGATCGGTGTGACCCCAGCAGAGATGAGCAGAAAATGGATCATGAGCCATGCTTTGACAGGGTTCTTAGCGGGCTCTCTCTGCCTCCTCATCTTGCTCTCCCTCCCTGTCTTGGTCTCACACTCCCTTCTACTTGGTGTCCACTGTCTCTCCCTCTTCTTCCTCACCTGTCCAAAGAAAATGTTGTGACTTCTATGGAGCGTGAGCAGGAAAAAGCAAGAAGCAGCATGAATAGCAGTGGTTTGTGGCCCAGAGGAAAAGGGGCCCCTCTGTTAAAGAATTCCTGCCTGGAGAAACAGGGAATCTTGCGGCGCAACTGTCTCACCATTTACATGGCTCGGCAAGGGTAAACATCAACACAGAATCAAAGCCAGCTATATCCATGTCAGAAATCACTACACATCACCATCAATCTGCCCTAGAGGAACTGGACGGGCTTTATCTTTGTTCCCTGGCTCCAGTGATGAGCAGGGAGGAATGATATTTGTGTAGAGCAGTGTTTTTTGCAGAGAGGCTAGGACTGCCCCAGGACTACTTTCTGCAACAGACAGCAATTGTTTCTCTGAGGGGAACTTGTTGACATTTGTTAAAGTATTACAGATTAACTCTACAAATCAATGGCTCCATTTGCTGAATCCAATCAACAAAACAGATGATACATCAATTAACAAATATCATGACGTCTTTATGACAGCCTGGGACTTTTCACCAGTTCACGAATGACTGATATTCTAGATTATGTCATTGAACACAAGAATCAACAGAACTAAAAAATGACCTCAGACCAAGATGTTCGAAAATACGGAAATTAGTGAAGTAGTAAGCAATGAAGTCATAGGTGTTGCATTTGAGCATCTCTCTCTATATCGTACCACTCCTCTTACATCGTATGTCTTGTGCCAATGATGAGCATAAAATGTAAGTAAAGATGTAACAAAAGTTTAAGCCCTTTCATTTCTATTCTTAGCAAAAGTAACAAAATTAAGACCATGAGGAGTCACTCAACCATACACCTCACAACAAAACAATAGTTTTCGGGTTTAAAATTGGCTGTCAAAGTAGCTGTCACTGCAGATTTAAATACCAAAAAAAAAAAAATTTCATTCAAAGTCATAATTTTAAAAAAATATATTGTTATATATTTATATCTACACATTGTTTTATAAAAATATTTGTTATATAACAAATCATTATTATATTTAACAAAAAGGACACTTAAATGGAATTTGACTGTATTAGCTGTATGATTAGCTGGCCAGGAAACTGTACTGCAGCAGTTTTACCTCAACATGTCTCTGTACTCAGTGGTCACATGATAATTTCTACATGAGACTAATAGCACATTTATATGCTGTGCATGCAACACAATTAATTTGTGGTAAACATTCAAAAAGACAAGTTTCCGTCTACAACAGATCAAAACTACTCCATACTTATATCATTGAAACCTAACACGGTGGTTAGAAATCTTGGCGTTCTTGCTGATTCAGATCTATGCCTTGATGCTCACATTAGAAGTATTACTAGAACTGCGTTTTATCATCTACGGAACATAGCCAAGCTTCGTAAGATGCTCTCACTTCATGATGCAGAAAAATTAATACATGCCTTTGTAAGTTCCAGACTGGATTACTGTAATGCCGTCCTATCGGGTCGCCCGTCTGGATCCTTGCATAAACTTCAGTTGGTACAGAATGTTGCAGCCAGAGTTCTAACAAACACTAAAAAATTTGATCGTATTACACCGGTCTTATCCTCTCTTCATTGGCTGCCAGTTAAGTCTCGAATTGACTATAAAATACTGCTATTAACCTATAAAGCACTGAATGGCCTTGCACCAGAATACCTTAGTGATTCATATTGCACTCATCTAGCTGTTAGCACTGCCTATAGCCTCCTCTACTTTAACTAATTGTACATTTTATTTCCTATACTCCTCCTGGGGGGTGATGCCTGGAGACCTCAATCTATCAAGATGTCCAGCATACCCTACTACATGTGACGTCGCCACCATCAGTGACGTCCCTGCATCCAGCTCGCTGTTCTGCCTGTGTCATCTTCCATTTCCCCTACTCCTCCTGGGGGGTGCTGCCTGGAGACCTCAATCTACCAAGATGTCCAGCACACCCTGCTACATGTGACATCGCCACTACCAATGACATCCCTGCATCTTGCTAGCCGTACTGCCTGTGTCATCTTCTACATCTTATGATTTGGACAGTGTTACTTGGCACTTAACCATCACTCCTATTTGACTCTCCCTGCCGGCCCCTGGAGGATGGGCTCCCCCTTTGAGTCTGGTCCCTCCCAAGGTTTCTTCCTTCTTGGGAGTTTTTCCTTGCCACTGTCGCCTTTGTCTTACTCACTGGGGGCTTTGGGTGAGGATGCTGTAAAGCATTTTGAGACGATGTAATGCCGTGATACTGCGCTATACAAAAATAAATTTGTTTGTTGTTGAAAAAAATGAAGGAAAGTGGTGAGACAAATGATTCACCAGAACATCAAATTTAGTGATGATCTATGACTTAACTATTTATGTACCTGCTATATGTGTGAACATACTTACATTAAAACTGATTTTGACATTTAGGGATGTATGCTTGAATCAAACCTCTGCTCTGTGTGTTTGGAGTTGTACATATTTCTGTATGTTCTCTTCCTGTTGTGTGTGTTTCTTGCTGCTGTCTAAAGATACAGAGTTAAGCTAACTAGTGTCTTTAAATTGCGTATGTCCCCTTTGGTGGACTGGCATTCCATTCATATGGTGAACCCTCTGCTTTGTGCCCTGCCTGGCATGGACCTCTGCTCAAGATAAAGAATTAGAATATTGATGGTAGTTATTAATTATTAACTTTTAATAGCCAAAATAATTTATTTGTCTTTTCCATGTTTTAATTTCTTGTCTACAAAACAGTTTTGTCTCAATATTGATACACTGGAGGCAAAACCTGTGTGTAAAAGTGTATTAGGGATACTTGTTATAATATTTAACTGATTTCTTGAACATATGTATTCCTGAACAAATATGTTATTTATCTCATGTGTTTGCAACATGGTGGTGTAAATGATGTTTCGTTATTGGTTTAACTGATGTAAGCAGTTAAAGTGTTAAATTCAACTTCCAAAAGGCACAGGAAGACAAACTGAAAATACACAATAATCAAAACACATGTAGAATCTTTTAATTATGCATTAGTGTACTATTTGTACGTCTTGTTATTAACGTCTATCAGGAATTATTTTTCAGCTAGAGCCCACGAATGACTTCCTTATATCGAGTGACAGTGACTGCTTCGAAACGTCTTGTAAAAAATACAGAACACAATTATAATAACAATTTAAATCGAAGTAACATTTACTTAAGTTAATTTTTAAGTATACGCACTCCAACGGTCTTCTTTTTTTCATTCAGGCGCATCGCAGTCTACCTAACTGGGGTCCTTTTTGGTGATGATGTGGAAAATGGTGATGATGTATACTTTCGCGTTGTAGGCTCATGGTCTAAATTCATTCAGGATAACTGCTGTTTGCGTTTTTATTTACGTAGTTTATAGATAAAAAAAAAAATATATATATATATTCGGTTTTGACACCACGTGCCATTTCCAGCAGTCATTCGTCTCCCGTTTGTTGGAACGTCACGAAACATGGAGACTTTATATCACGAAACAAATAAGTAAGTGTAGTCTGGAACTGTGTTGGTAATAGTTGTCATCTTAGCTTTGTTTTTACATATTACTGCGCAGACCGTGGCTGGCATTACGTCCATGCTAACTAGGGAACATTATATCATTAATTATATTATTCGGAACTATACAACACGTCTGTCACAATAGTATCCGGAAATTGTTAGGTTATATATCTCTTATGAGTTTAGTACTGAAATAAGCGTGGGTGAGTCAGTTACTATGCATTGACCCCAAATTATTACCTATTAAACTAGGTACTACAAAATAACATCTGACAGTCTACAGAGGTTCTGCATGTCAGCTATTTATGGGTGCCGTGCGTATGTGTACATATAAACCAATGTCCTTTTATTTGATGCGGGTTCTTTCTTGGCATTGGTGTGTAATATTATAGGCTGTTATTTTTTTTCTTCTGCCTAGACAAATTCAAGATGTACAATCCAGAATGGGGCGCCTTGAAACGACAGACCGGGAATATATCGCATGTGAGTTCGTACGACTTAATTCCTTTATTTTAGTTAGACTAGATGAAAAATAAGTATGGATTTGGCATAATGTATATGTGCAATGCTTTGTCGCTTCACAGAGGTTTTCTGTTGAAGTGGGCAGGTATCGTTGTAAGGAAAATCTGTTGGTAAATACCTCACCGCAATATGTCACAGCTATTCCTTCTAATAGTCACCCTTAAGTCTTTATAAGGACATTTTAAGAGTTACGTTTATAATGGAGTACATCATTTGAATTCTGTGAAACTCCTCTTTTGAGCAAGTCAGTCTGCGACTTTCTGATGAGCGTGGGTTCCTGCTGTGAAGGGCAGGGTGGCGGGGGGAGGGGGGTCCTTATTGTTTCCTGGGTTGGGAGGGGGTGAGGCTCAGAGCCATCCTGGTGCCAGGGCAGGAAAGTAGAGTAATACACCCAGCCATGCTAATGAAGCAGTCGGTCGAATCCCCATGACATCACCTTACCTGTCAGCAAGTGACAGGATGTGTCATTTACTGGGTCATTGTGGGTGGCTGGACCATGTTCAAGGAAAATTAGCTCCCTATAATGCCATGAAAATAAATTGACATTATGATTTGAAAGTGTGATGCACAAGCTAAAGAATAATAAGTAGACTAGTTCAATGATGACAGTCATGAAATTGTTTGTTATCCTGCTTGACCTAAGAAATCAGATGAGGGATTGATGAATTTAAATAACATGACATGAAATCTCTCTGTGGATTAATTGTACTTTTGTCTGGGTCTGAAGTGCTGGAGGAGGAGCTGCAGGCAAAAATTAACCAAATCTTCCGTCACCTGGAAAGACTGGAGATACTGGCCAGCAAGGAACCACCAAACCGACGGCAGAATGCCAAGCTGTAAGATACAAGGCTGCTGGTATCTCAGCCTGAAATGGAGTTCCTTTTCCTGAGTTTTGGGGTATCCTGTCTACTAACTGCTGCTCCTTTTGTGCGGAGAACTTAAATTTAACAATTTAAGTTAAATGCGGAATCTAAGAATCTTCTGGTCGAGGAGGAACTACCTTTTTCAGCAAGCTGGGGTTAGGATAAGGAGAGTCACTGATAACTTGACATCTGATTATTCAAATGAAGAGCTCAGTTATTGTATTCTTGAGAAAGGCACTTCACTTGACTTACTTCAATGGTGGGGAAAGACTGATATGGGAAAATGAAGGTGTGTTGGATAAAAGTTCTGAATAAAAGTCATTACTACTACTAATAGTAATAATAATAATGGTTATTAATTTTACTTTTGCTGAATATATTTCTTTTGAAATGGAAAATTTTCACTAGGAAAATCTAAGAACTTTGCACCATGATTAACATCACACACAGAAAAATAAAACCTCAGCACCTTGCAGTTCCTCTAGCTCCTCAGGACACCCAACTTTGCCAGTTCTGTGCTGCTACAGGCCTTGCATGCACCAATATTGGGTATATAGAATCCTACAAAATTCCCAAAGAAAACCTAGTAGCCACCAGTCAACATGTTTTCAGGACTGAGTATGTCCTTCGAGTTCAGCAGACACCTTCTGAACTCAATTGCTATGCAGTTCAGTCTAGAACAAAATGCATGTGAAGCGTCAGTGTAACTATAGAAAATTTATTATCATAGTGAATTATTGTAGGCCAATGAGTATTAGAATTGTTATTTTACTTGATAAACATGGTATTTCATCAGTGTGACGAGAACCTGTGCTGGACCCTCCACAGACGAGTAGACCAGTTGAAGTATGACATCCAGCACCTTCAGAGTGGCCTTCGCAATTTCCAGCACAGACGATATGTGCGTGAGGTCCAAGAGCGTGAGAGGGATGAGCTGATGGCCCGTACCTTCACCACCAACGTTAGTGTCTCAGCGCTCTGCAAAGTTGGATTGACTCTATCTTCTAATGCCCCTAACTGCTGCTACTCATTCCAGCCTTTGCCCTTGCTTTGTTATGTAGCCCATTTTGGGGCAATTCTGGCCATCATTGGTCATACAACCTGATCTGTCTCCCACCCTTAGGATGCCGACACCTCCATCTCAATCGACGAGACACTTCAGTTCAACACCAACCTGAACGATGCACACAAAGGCATGGATGACCTTCTTTCAAGCGGCAGCAGTATCCTAGATGGCTTGAGGGACCAGCGGAGCACATTGAAGGTTGCACTCAGTAACTGGACATTCTGTGTTATGTGCAAGATATTGGGAGGATGATAGGCTGAGCTAACGTTCCTAGGGAGAATGCCCTTCTTCCCTCTGGTCCCAGATTCCCTTTTATCTAGGCGTGTCCTGGGTGATGCCGTAGATTCCCTTTGATTGGAATGGGCAGGGAAAAGGAAGGAAAAACGTACTCCCATTGTTCAGCCTTTCACACACTAGAGGATTGTTTGCACCCTACAGCTGTTCAGACAATCTGACTTGCTCTTAATGAAACACAGGGACTTCCTTGCTAGGTTAGTAGTTTTGGTAACACATTAGGTCATGTTTTTTTTTGTAATTTATAAATAAATTCATAATGCATTATAATACATTCATAAAGCATTATAGACATGGCCATAAATATTTATAAAAAGGCATAACACATTATATCCATGCTTATTATGCATTGTGACTGCCTTATGAACCAGCAGTCTTTTGATTACAAGTACGCTTCCCTAACCATTATGCCACCACATAAATGACTAAACACATGGCCTTGAGTGAAGTATTACTGTAGTGTTCACCATTACATATGTTAAGGTTCCATCAGCAGTAGACCCAATTCCACTGATAATCTACTCATGAAATCCTTATTAGCCAGCGCAGAAGTTTGAGAACCAGTGTTCTTGAAGAACACCTGTACTGCTTCATCTTTCTGCAGGGCACACACAAGAAGATGCTGGATGTTGCCAACATGCTGGGACTGTCCAACACGGTGATGCGTCTGATTGAGAAGAGGGCCTTCCAGGACAAATTCATTATGATTGGTGGCATGCTGGTCACCTGCATTGTCATGGTCTTGGTAATTAAATACCTCAGCTAAGGGGAGCCAGCTACTGTCACCACAACCCTGTTGGCAGAGCAAGAGGATGAGCTACTGATGAGTACTTGAGGGGTAGAGCACATTAACACCCTTTGTTTATCTTTATCATCATGACACCATGATCTTATGCCACACAGGCAAGTGTTGATTTTTTTCCTTTTTTTTAAGAAAACGACAAGTTATTGAAAACCTCCAGCATTCTGAAATCTTGAATACTGCTCTATTTCATGGAACGTACATGAAAATGGAGTGCAGACATAACATTGAATTGTGGAAAAAAAAAATCAACCTCGAGGAAAAGTATCTAATTATCTGTGATTGTCTCAGTGAAGCGGAGTGATTTTTTTTTTCCGGAAGCAGTTTGAGAACGCAGAGACCTATAGCTTGATGACAGGGAAACGCCCTCCCGAAGGATTTCCTGCCAGTTTTACTGAGCGTCAGGCAGGCGTTCCCTGTGAACTCATGGCGTCGCACAGATTTACCACGACGGATGCACTTCTGGTCAATTCCATGCACTTCTTCAGTGGCACACCATAGATGAGGAGTTCTAGTCTGAAAGTCATATTCAAAGGAATTTCACGAAGGAGTTGTGTGGATTAAGATGTGAATGAATCACCTACATGATTCAATGGGTAATGCATTTTTTTTGTAGTTCCAAATATCTCTTGTACTGAAGTTTAATTCTGTTCCATGACCCCTGAATTTTTCTGAATTTCAGACCAGATGGTAACAGGAAGCAAATTGTGACTTGTACCTATATATCCCTTGCCCGTCCCATAACAAAGTATTTCTCAGAACTGTTATAATACACAATAATTAATGCTTAAAAAACATTTTTACATGTCAATGTATATTTTACCATTATTCTTATAAAACCAATTGTGGTTTGAAATGCAGCGGCTAAAATGTAGCATGACAGAATTTAATAAGAGGAGTCAAATCTTTAAATTGTCGGTGGTCTGGATGAGTAATAACTAACCCAATACCACAAAGGGGTGAATACAGCAAACACCTTGCAGGCAGGAGGATGTATGTCAACAGGATCCTGGGCTTTGGCTTAAAATGTGCCCTCAGGAGAGCTGCAGAAAAATTCCACCTTTCTGTCTTCCACGCTGGTGCATGTCTCTCAACTGTCAGGAAATTACATTTTTTTTCCTTCCAGGGAATCACCAATATCTAGTCCAAGAACAACTATGTTGTATTTTTCACCGTTTTGATTGAAAGCCTTCTCCAAGCAATGTAAAAACAAACGGTTTTGATAATATTTCTGCACAATGGGTCTGTACCCAATCATAAGCAAAGCTGGGGACTTGCTAGAGTCTCAACAAAGGCCCAGCAGAAATGTGAATATGATGGTCTGTATGGACTGAAAACGTGCTAATCGGTTTGCCCTGTTTCTGATTTTGTTTGGATTAAAATTGACATACGAGTTCTGTGATCACTACTGCTCCTGCTTCAGTTTTCCTTCTATGTTCAGGAAGGCAGTTTTAATCTGACAGTCTGATTTGATCCATTTTATATATAATGTATTATTAGTATGTCTTTTTACATTTGACTGCTTTCCTCTATTGTTCTTCAATCTTCCTTGTTAATTCTTCCTCTGCTTTATCCCAGACTTTTAGAAAGCTGGTTTATCTTTCCATGATGAATGGTTTTCATGAATGAAGAAAAGATCATTTTTGCTTTCTTTTCAGATTTCCTTACTATGATAAGTGAGCACTCACCAGTACTATACTCATTTCCTTCTCAATCTTACACACTTGATTTTTTAGGGAGTGAATCTTTTTGGATCTGTCAACTTATGTCAGTCAAATGGATAGACATCGGAAGGGTAGCAGTTAATTTCTCCCTTTGTGAAAGCCGTTTCAAGGTTATTAAATTCACAGAGCAGTGCTTCAACACTAGTTGGGCGAGACTGATTCCATAAATTGTTTTATTACAAAGAAGCATTTTACAGCAATATTGCAGTCAGATGTTGACAGTTTAATAAAACTGCTTTGAATGTTACTGTATTCCTTCCACTGTACACTTATTTACAGCAATAAGCCTCGAGCACATGAGCTTGTGATGAAAGGTCATAAATAGTGCTTTAAATTCAGCAGGAGCAAAAACGGGATCACACACACACGGAACCAGCAGGTTCACACACTACTGCCTTCCCCAGCTGCACACAGGCCCATCTCTTTTACAGGTGGCATATAACAGGGGTGCCCAGCCCTGGGCACGAGAACATTTTAGCACCTGATGGACACTGAAGCTCAGGTGAGATGATTTACAATCCAAAACATGTTACATAAAGCAACAAAGGGCTTGAGCTGAGCAAAACCTAGAATGTCTTTTGGCCCTGAGGAACAGGGTATAGCATCCCTGGTGTATGGTGACAGAGCTCTCATAAAGCTCAGCCAAACAGCTACAAGGCCCTCTAGTGGCAGCTGATGAGGCCGTTTTTTTTTTTTTTTTTGTCTTTTTTGATCAGAGAAAAACATTGACAAATCTGTCCCTATCCATCTTCACTTTCAACTGTCATATCTCAGGTGCTTTATGTACAAGAGGGATGGAACAGAAGGCACAGTGCTCAGCTGTTAACTATTTGTAAAAGTCAGGATAGGCAAACTCAAAGTTGACTTTTGCTCATATATACATAATCTATATATATATATAATCATATATATAATCATATATATAATCATATATATAATCACATATATATAATCATATATATAAATATAATCACATATATATAATCATATATATAAATATAATCATATATATAATCATATATATATATATATAATCATATATATATATATATAATCATATATATATATATATATATAATCATATATATATATATATATATAATCATATATATATATATATATATAATCATATATATATATATATATATAATCATATATATATATATATATAATCATATATATATATATATAATCATATATATATATATATATATATATATATATATATATATAATCATATATATACACACACACATACATACACACAAAACAGTACCAGTTTTGCTAAAATACACATGCTTAGTACTTTAATTTTGTCTCACAGTCTTTGTATATTAGATTTCATTAGGTGTAGGGGGCAACCCAAAAACTCTTCAAGCCATCTATATGACAGCATCCATATTTACAGAGGGAAAAAAATCATGCTGCTTACACGCCGAAGATCCAGCTGAAAAACCATTCATGTAAAAAAAAAAACTGCAGTACCTTACAATCATAAGTTACATGCTACAAAAGCAGCACGGTACTGTTTCAGTGCAATCAATGTTTCACAATGAGTATGACCTTTTAATCCATGTGAGTGTGTATGTGTTTCTGTGTACATGGAAGGGCAGTTTATTACCCAAGGTGGATTTTAGGGCGATACTGTGCTTTGGGGAATTAAACTCAGAGAGCCCTTGTCATCAGTTCATATTCTGCGGTGTATTCCACACAGCCAGTTGAAAGTTATTACAAAGAGTTAATAAGTTAGCAATATTTGTACATTTACTGACAAATATGATAGATGAAATCAGAACTTGTAAACCACTATTCATTTTGACCAGATGTAGGCTCAAAGACACGTTAATATAAATGGGATGTAACATCCACTCAAGTGTCTTACGTCATTTTCACAACTACAAAAAGGATGAAGCAAACATGACAAGACCATTGTACGGCCATATCCTGATAACAGCAAAGTTAGCTAGAGAATATCATTTATTATTTATTATTTCCATAAGGACCCCTTAGGATTAACTTGCTGGTTATTTTTAGGTCAGGTATTTTGTAAGGTCCTTATTTGTTACCTTCTTCACATACTGCATCCCAAATCCAATCTATGGCTTCAGCCATTGCATCTCTTTGGCTGCTGGAAACAAACTTGATACATTAATCTCAACTACAACAACAGGAACAACAACAGCAACAATAATAAAAATACTCCAGTGTTCTAGTTTTCTACAAAGTCTGCAAATTTCTCTAATTGTGCCTGCACCCAAAACTCCAGCAAATCCATTCCTCTGTTCTTCTGCCTCAGTGAAGATCCAGATTCCAGGTCCCGCTCAGAATCTGGAGATGTAGAAGTTTGAACCCCCCCCCCCCCTCACCATCACAACGCAGCAGACCACACTACCATAGGTCCCATCCAAGAGAGCAGACTGGTTTCACATCCCCAAGGACGACCAGTGTTGCTTTTAGGCTCTCAGGCAACTGTGGCCTCTTCTTCGTTGGCCACATGGCCATCAGGCTGGGAAAATAAAGAGGCCGGTGTGGGTATGGCCACCAGTGCGAACTCTACTCCTGCCCCGGGCAACCCTGTGTGACAGCTTGCCCTCAAGAGCCATGATTTGGAGGGTGTTGGAGGTCCTGCCCAGAGAAGATGGGGTGCAGAAGGGGGTGTAAGTGCAGGGCTGCGGCGGCAGCAGCCGCGGTTGGGCGGGGTGCAAAGAGCGTGGGGTAGAGAGCCGCGTGTGGGACATGATGCAAAGCCAATGGGGTTGGATGTAGGGCAGAGGCAGGTATAATGTGGATAGGCTGTCCGGAGAGGAAGGCAGTGGGGTGGGCGGGGATCAGGGAGTGGCCCAGAGAGTGGCCTAGAGTCGGACCAAGGGGGGACAAGGAGATGGGGGTGAGGTGATGCTGAGGGATATGGTGCACCTGAGCCAGCTGGTGCGGATGGGGGTGCTGAGCATGGGGATGGATGCCGATGGCAGCTGCCGTGGCGGCATGGTGCTGCAGGATGGCGTGCTGCACGGTGGTGATGGACGTGGCTGAGGGGGAGGCTGCCGGCTGCTGGATGTGAATCTGCTGCAGGGCCGGGGGAGGGGGCGCGGGGGCCAGGCTGACGGCATGTGCGGCTGCTGCCGCCGCAGCCGCTGCCGACGGGAAGCTCTTGACCTGCTTGGCCAGCAGCTGCTGCTGGATGTGCTGCTGGGCTGCCTGCTGCAGCTTACTGTACTTCTCCATCTCCTCTGGGGTGAAGGTGATGGGCTGGCTCTCCAGGGGAGCCAGGGAGGAGTCCTCCTCCGTCTCCATGCCCAGGTCTTCTTCTTCCATACCAAGGGGGCCATACCCGGGATAGGAGTGCAGGGGCTGTGTTTGTTGCTGCTGCTGTTGGGGCTGCTGCTGCTGCATGTCAGGCAGGAGGGGCTCCAGTCCCAGGGTGGGGGCTTCTTGTCCTGGCTCGGTCGGGTATGTCTGAACCAGCATGCCCGGCTCTGTCTCGTACAAGCTGGATTCTGGAAGAACCTGGGCCTCACCAGGGGGCAGCCCCATGGGGTCCTGAATTACCCCAGCCTTTGGACTTTCCTCCAGTTGTTGGGGCGGAGGGGGCGGAGGGGGTGGTGGGAATTCCCGAATGGGCTCCACCAGGATCACTTCGGCCCCAGTGTCTGTGCTCTCGCCGGACACTGCCTTCTCCACCTCCTCTGGGCGCCGCAGTGACGGCATGGGCTTCCTGCCTGCTGGGAGCTTCCCAAACAGAGGCAGCATAGCCTTATTCCCAAGGGAGGGGGGCAGCTTCGGCCCGAAGTAGCCCTGGGGAGGGTCCTTAGGTTTGATCCCTGCCTTGGCTCCCGTGCTGCTCTCCTCCGGACCCTTGCGTGACTGAACCTTCTCCAGCAACTGCCTGGCCGTCAGGGAGTTACGCTCCCCCGAACCTCCCCTGTCGATGGTGGTGCGGCTGGTGCCACTGCCCCCACCCCCTCGGGGGTGGCCCACAGAAGAGCTGGTATTCCAGGACGAATCCTTGCGGGGGACACCTCGGGAGGAGGAACGTGGAGACTGTGAGCGGTAGATGCGGGAGCGGTTGAAGTCGCGGCGGTGGTTGGAACTGGCACGGCCATGCTGGCGGCGGGAGGGGGAGCCCTTGGAGCTGGAGGAGCGGCTGACGGAGCTGCGGCTGCGGCTGTAGCTGCCGCGCCTCCAGGAGGGGGCGCTGCTGCTGCCGCCGGAGCTGCGGGAGCTGCTGCGTCGCCGGCGCCTTGGCCGGCTGCTGCCGCTGCGCGAGCGGCTGGATTCTGCTTCCGAGGACGACGAGGAGTAGCAACGGCGGCGGTGCCGGGACCTCCGGGGGCCATATTCCGAATCAGAGGAACGCTTAGAGTGCCGGCTGTCCTCGCTGTAGGCGCTGTAGTCACTGTAGCTGTCACTGTAGCTATGGCTGCGCCGGCTGTAGCGGCTGCTGCCCCCGGAGGACGACTGTGAGCTGCTAGAGTAAGAGCGGCTGCGGGATGAGCGTGCTCTGCCCCGGCGCCGCCGCTGTTGCTGACTGCGCCGCCGTGACGACCGGCTGCGGGAACGCTCGGAGTCCTCGCTGTAGTGCCGCTGCCGTGATGTGGAATTGTGTCGGTGGGACCGGTGGGAGGAGCCGCCGTCCTCACTTTCACTGCTGCCCCGCTTGCCGCTCCGCTTCTGTGCCGGGCAGGATGCCGAGCCGCTCAGGGGCTCCACAGGCCTGGGCTCGGCTTTATGCCGCTTGGCGCTGTTATGCTCCTCCGAGGTCCCGGGCTTCTCCGGGCCTCTCCCCACCTCCTCCTCTTGCTTCCCAAGCTTCTCCTTCATTGGCCGCTTCCTTTTACCGGCCTCGGAGGTCTCCACATTCCCCTCCTCATCCTTGCCCTTCTCCTCTTCGGACACCCTGTTCTTGCTTTTCTTTCGTTTGTGCTTCTTTTTCTTCTTTTTCTTCTTCTTCCCTTTCTCCCCCACAGCCTCCCCCTCATCTCCATCTCCCGCCCCTTTATCCCGGTCTTTTCGCCTCAGGCGCTTGCCAGACTTCTTGTGCTTCTTCTTCTTCTTCTTGCTGCTGCTGTGCTGAAGCTTCTGGTTGTCCTCTCCTCCATCCCTCCCATCCCCCTTGTCTGTGCCGGAACCTGGGGCCGGCGTGTGCCCGGGCCCCTCAGCCGGCTCCAACTTGCCGTCAGATACAGCAGTGCTGGACTGTTTCCCGGCACGGGCTCCCTTGTTACGTGAGAGCTTGAAGTCAAAGTAGAGTGGGTTACAACTATAGGACAATGACGGCTGGGCACGCGTGAACTCCAAAAGCTCTGAGGGCCACTGCAGGGTGGTGCTCTCATCCTTGCTGAGGACAGGGAAAAAGGGGCCCGTGGGGAGGTGGGGTCCCACATGGGGCTCACCTATACCTTGGCTGCTCTCTGGGGGCTCCTTCTCAGCACCTTCCTGCTCAGTCTTCACTTGGGGGGTTTCAGCAGTGGTAGATTCCAAGACCGGCAACTCGGGTGGAGCATCTGGCTCTTCTTTGTCTTTGTCATCATCACTCTGCTTCTGAGCGGGGCTGCCTGCCACCTGCTCCTCCTCTTCTTCTTCTTCCTCTTGGTTCCCAGTCTGGTCTGAGGCCTTCATGAAAATGAGGAATTGGAAATTTGGCTTCACGCGACAGTGAGCTGGCGGCACATAGTGATAGTACTGGGGCTCCTGGCCCGAGAAGCTCTCCTCCTTCTTCATCATCATCTTCAATTTTGAGAGGGTGGAGGCCAAGGAGCTCCCTTCATCCACCTGCTGCTGCTGCTGTTGCTCCTCCTCCTCCATACTGGGGCTTTCTACACTGGTCACCCTTGGTGTCCCCGATGCCTCCTCCCCCTCCTGGCCCTCCTCTGCCAGAGCCTCCTCCCCATGGTCCGTGAACACCGCGGCTGCGGTCTCCAGTTTGACCGGGGTTTTCTTGGCGAAGGAGAATGACACGCTGACCTTGGGCATTGGGGTGGCAGCAGAGGAGGGTGAGGATCCGCTACAGTTCACAGAGAAGCCAGCTACAGCCACTGACTTGGGTGAGGGCGCCTCATGGTTGGCAAGCACCTTGTCTGGGGCCGGGGGCCCCTCTGTAGACAGATCTTCAGCAGACAGACTTTCTGAGGGGCCCTCTTCCCCTGCCTCACCATCCACAGCCACGGTGGTGGGCTTGAACATGGGGCCGCTCCCAAGGGCACTGTAACAGAGACACAGTTGCTCATGAGATGCGGCTCTCACAGCTATACGGCAGCTGGCCTGTGGGGGGCAGCACCCACTCACCAGTCCTGCTGCTTTCTCTGCTCGGCCAGCTCATGCAGTCGACGCAGCATCTTCTCCTGCTTCCTTTCGTCCCGGCGTGACCGTGAGGACACGTTGCGGGCAAACTCCCTCTGCTTTAGCTCCTTCAGTCTCTGTAGCACAGGAAGGACACAGGAGTGGGGGGTAGGGGGTAGAGGGGAATTAGAGGGAACAGGAAGAGCAGGAAAAATGGTGGGTGGGTGGGGGGGGGGGGGGACAAAGGTTAAAAAGTAACCTGAATGCAGCACTCAGACAATAAATTCCCACTGAAGCAATATGTGTACTACGCTCCTGCCCAAGATTATGACGAGACAGTAAGTTTATTGTCAGATTTTCTCCAGACTTATAGGCGGCACTGATTATGGACCCAATGTGACTGAAACTTGTGACTATTCAATTTCAGCAGCTCTACTTTTTGGAGAACCTTGGTAGAAAGTCAATGTTGAGAGAATCTCAGTGAGGAGAAAACCAGTTCTAACTGGGCAATCACCAGAGCCACAACAATCGTACTCCTGTCCCTCACCCCGCCCCCTCTTCCATTTAGTTCCTCAAAATCAATCCACCATTACCACCACTGCACCAGAGGGGGCCACCGGCACCTTACCTGTGCCTCCTCCGTACCCCCGATGTACTCGCGCTCGTCTCTCTAAGTGTGTGCGCACGCGCAGGCGTGTGCGCGTGTGTGTGTGTGTGTGTGAGCGTACTCACGTGTCTTACAGGACAGATAGATAAATAGATAGATAGATAGTAACTGTCATGAGAAAAGCAGCAGCAAATTGCAAACCACAGCTCAAATCTATTGCACTCCGGTACAAGGTGCACAGGACAAGGTTTGGAATGAGGGAGTGAGGGGGATGGCGAGAGGAGGACAGGGGTCGACGAATGTTTAGTATGGGGGGGGGGGGGGGGACAGCGCAGCTACACGATTAGCCATTACCAACCATAATGAAAAATACTAGAAAGAATAACAGAGAGACTGAAGAAGACAGCAAAACAATGTCATGCCTGCAAGAAGGGCAAGAGTGGCGGAATATATACGGCCAGAACTAGGCTGATCCTAACCTTCTAATATACAGGTGTTTACTGATAAAGGCAGTCCTGGAGAAAGAAAGAAAGAAAGAAAAAAACATTTCATCTCACATGAATGGCACTTAATTTGGCATCCTACATCACAGTACTGACACTACCAGCGACAGCGGCCCGGCCCGCCCCGCCCCTCCCGGTTACAGTAGATGAGAATCTGACCCTGTGCAGACTGGACATTGCCTTTGAAGTGCAAGTGGACATCCGCGAGCTAGTGGAGTCGATGGGGAGGGAGACAGAACACAGGAACACCCGCTCACGACATATGGAGAGAGGCAGCAGTCAGGAGGACGGGGGGACACAAGCGAGCAGAGAGAGACTCACGCCTTGGGTCTGGATGCCCACTTTTATAGAGGGGGGTGCTGGCAATACATCAGCTGAAAAATGTTACAGATCGTAGAACAAAAACGGAAAAAAAAGAATAAAACAGAAAGGTAGATTTTACAATTCCCAAAATTATATATTCCTTTTGCTGAAAATGCAGTTAAAAAGAAAAAAATCTGCCATTACTTGGTGAGCCGCTTCATACATGGATAAGTGCAATGGATGAGGTAGGAGGGGGTCGGTGAACAGGGAGCAGTCACAGGTTAGGCCAAACTACATCTCCGTGGGCTGAGAGAGGGAGTTAGGGGAGATCTGAAACAAACACACCCCCAGCCTGTGCTGAAAGAGGAGGGGGGAGGGGGGTGACAGAGCGGTTTGCCAAACTGGACACATCTGGGGGAGGAACCGGCAAGCTGTGCCCAGCAGAGATGCTCTTTAAAGTCGGTCATCCCACATCAGTGTCGGTTGTTTCTCACTCTCACACCTCAAGGGTTCGGTTATTACACACTGTGTTTAACTACCACTGTATCACTTGCTTCAAAAGGGAGCTTATAACCCTATTTCACATGCTCATTCAGCCTGAACCCAATTGTTTGATTTGCCAAATAGTACAGAACAAGCAAATGAAACAAAATATGAATTTTACAATTAATGGCACTTCTTTTTTTTTTTTTTTTAAACACAGTGGCCACCGATTGTGTTTGTTTCATGCACGTGTTTGATAAACCCTGGAATTGCTGACACCCTTACAGAACATGTGCAGCATATGAACAATGGCTTAAGTGATAAGATGGCTCCTATGAGACCAGTTTTGCCAGTCCGAGTCTCTTCAGGGAGGGGAGGGTTCAAATACAGTTCTGCAAAAAAAAGACGATGACTTTCACATGTCTGGATGCAAAAAAGCGGGGGTGCAGGGGAGGGGGGCGGGGGGGCGTTCTGTGACAGGCGAATACAGCCGCGAAGCCTCCTACAAGCCCAGGGGGCAGTATTACCTGCTTATGCGCATGATCGTAGGAGTTGATGTGGTTGTCAAACTCCTGATGTTTCTGGTACTGCTTGTCGCAAAGCTCGCAGTAGAAGTTGGCCCTCAGGTCTTCCAGCGCCTTGGCGATGGCCTTCTCCTTCTCAGCATAGTCCTGCAGCACGGAACAAAGGAGCAAGTGCTCAGACCCCAGGGGAAATGTGAGCATACCGGCAAAGAGCACCAGGATACGGATCTAACACACAAGCATGCGTGTTAGACACAAATGTTTCTCTCACCATCATCATCCAGAAATTCAAGTTCACACCCACAACACACATGGATAAAAATCAGCTGTCACCTGGGATCAACATTTTATATCCAGCTCTCTTACAAACGGAACAATCTCAGAAAACATGTAAGAAAGAAACATTTAAACATGTTTGCTTTATAAAGTCCAAGGAAGCGGTTAATCAGACCAAAAGTTACTAATCTGTATAAATTCGGCGTAACCTCATGTTTATTAAATTTGGTTAGTGGAGCACCACATGTTAATATTTTGGTAAATCATGGAAATAGTGGAGTGGCGGTGAAGAAAGGGATAGCTCAGCAGCCACACCATCTTTTAAAGGAGAAGGTATTGTGGGTAAACAAGGTAAAAACAAATCAGTGGTTTGGCGGTACTTTTTGCAGCTTAAACACCAACATTTATTAAATTTAAGGATGCTGAATTTATAGATTACTAATTTTTGGACATCACAATACACACCTCGTATATATTTTAGGTACATTACTAATCTGTATACCAAATTGTGGGCATAAGTAATCGTCTGTATAGTATTATTATGTATGTATAGTATAGTACAAACCGGCGTCCTGACAAATGTTAACATTTATGACCATTAAATGTATAATATAGAAAGTCCTGGTGATTACTGCAAGTGTGACATAATTGAAATGTGACATTGTGCAGTCAACAAACAACCAGCCCTATTTTAAACATAATACAGTACTTAATAATAAAATAATAACAAATTATAATTATATATCCTGGATAATAATAATAATAATAATAAGGAATGTATTACATATGGTACTTACAGTTGTTCCATTGATGTCTTGCATACCAGAAGGGGCATTTATGAGGTGACATTAAAACAACTGCTGTTTTCATGAGCATCACAAAGTTATTACAAACCATTGTATTTAATTCAGATTTTTATATAATGGGCTTTATGGCAGTTCGTTCACAAGTTGTTTGTAAATTAGACGTTCTTACCCAGGGACTTACTGTACTAAAAATTTGGTGTTAAACCCCAAGTAAGCCGGTGTACAGTAATCCGGTGTACAGTAATCTGGTGAAGGTGACTCAACAGACTTCGTAGTATAACACTTAAGAGTCAGTCACATTTTAACTTAAATGAAACATTTTTCAACAAACTAAAGTATATGACCTCGTAAACTTAAAATTTAAGACAATGCTTTTCAAGGCCTTAATTGGTTCAACTTGAATGTAAAACTTCTTACAAGGTGTCCACAGGGTATTAAAAAGTTGTAACAGTGCCCACGACTGAGCCATCATGCCACCCAGAATGCAATCCCTTCAGGAAGAATTACAATGGGCCCAGCTTTCTGATAAAGATCATGTGAATATCATACATGTATGACCACTAAATCTGTAATGTACAACTTATGTCATCTGTATTCCAAATGAAATGCAAATTCAACGCAGTGCTGCTATGTACAGTTCTAAAAATGTTTTGCATTGGAAAAAATAAAAACCAACAACTAGTTGGGGGAAACTGACTAAAGCAGAACTGAAATAATAAGAGCTGTGACTCATGGAGTCAGCAACAGGGTCGTACAGGAGGCATCTGCAGCTCGGCTCACTCTGAGAATTCATCGTGACGGAGAAACACAGCCTTCCAGCTCCAGTATAACAAACACCAAGGAGCAGCAGCAGAGAAGTGATGAGGGGAAGCATTAATAGCGAGCGGGCAACTGTCTCACTGAGGTTTAGGCATTTTCCCAAATATTTGGATGGCTTCCATAATTTAGTGTTACATAAGCCTGTTCCACTGGATTCTGCCTGGACCTCAGACAGCAAAATCCAGGAGGCTCCAATAAATCAGGTACCACAAGGTAACTCCAATCCCTGGAGTAAGGGTGCTTTTGCGCCCTTGGATGATGTGATTAATTGGACATGCAGAGGAAACTAAGCTGAGAAGGTTGTTTTATCGAACAGCCAGTCACACAGAAGTAAAACAAACTTGACCTAGCTTTTAGTCCTCAGGTTACCCCAGACGTTAAACTACTGAGCAAGTCACTCAAACTGTCCCAGTAAAATATCAAAGAGCCAACAGAAGTTTGAGTGATGCGTCAAGCATCAAGCTGCTTTTGGGGATATGAGAATCTCCCAGTGAAGTCAGGCGATGGGAAGTGAACGGCCTAAATGAAACTCGCCTTGTACTTCTGCCGCAGCTCCTCCGTGTCCTCCTTCTCCACCTCCAGCACTCGCCGCTTCTCGGTGGCATCCTCGGCATAGTCCAGCTGCAGAGAGGACACCGTGTCAGGCGAACCCCAGAGGTGGCCCCCATGTGCCGAGTCGACGTCACACCAGGACCCCGTACCTGCAGCTCTCCCGTTTCACTGGGAGCCGCCGGTTTCACACCAGCACTTTCCACCTAAACCCCCCGCTGACCTTCAAAAGCAGGCCAGCCACTGCTTCCCAGCTTGACCCCCTTTTCTGACCGACTTTCATCCTCAGACATACATTTGATCCCTTTTTAACCCTCCCCTAACCGCTCCACCATCTCACCTCCATCTCCATGCGGCCCATTCCCATGACATCGTATTTGAGGATGATAGGCACAGGGTCTGTCCGACCTATAAGCAGGAAGGAGAAAGGAATGGAGAGAAAAACAGATGGAGTGGTGAGAAAAGACTGGGAGGGAGGGCACACTTCAGCAGCTGGTCTTGCTTGGTATAATGTTGGGTTAGAGGTCTTGCCTTGTGCAGAAACCGAAAGCCTACCATCAACAGTTCACCAGCCATTCTCACAGCTTATACATTCTATCAGTATGTTTACCAAATCAGAATTTGAGAAGGGGGGTGTCATAACAAGCCAACTGGTGGGGGGGCAGGATTGTCAGAGAATGGACCCAACACTGCCGTACGTCTGGTTTCAGAACATCGCACAACTGAACCTGGCTCCACCCTAACCCCCTACCCCCACGCACGGACTGCTGCAAAGCTGCAGCCTGAATCGCATTACTGCTTCCGCAAGGACAGGAGGCTTCAAACAGTGACAGCTGAGCTCTGCAGAGGGATTCGGGGGGGGGGGGGGGCAGGACTGCGGCTGAGCGTGCCGGGTGCAGGAGGACTCCTGTGTTAATGATACACACTGCGAGCCGCTCTGCCATTTTATTGTCATCATGCATTAATAATACTGCAGGACGGCCAGAGAAAGACACCACTCTGGATGAAAAAACACAAAATGGCCAGCGACACTGGTACCCCCACCATCCCTGACCTCCAGCTCGGACTGCAAGCTGTGAAAAGAGCTGGATAGGAACATTAACCCGGGAACGCAAAGGGGCGTACATAAAGGGAACAAAACACCAACCATGTCAGAGTTCAGACACACTGTTTAATCCACAGGCAAAAACAAAGCAGAGGGAAACAAGCACCAAACTATGGCAGCAGGGGGAGGGACGCGGGCTGGGGATCACCAAGTAATGAAAACAGGGACTCTGGTGGTAAAGCACTTACCTGGGGGGGGAGGGGGAGAACAGGACTTGTACAAAGTGCTGCTGTTATGGTTTGATGATAAATGATCAGAGGCTCCAATCACCTGGTTAGATCCCCCAACTTCACCTTCACTGACACAGTATTTGTGCCTAAATTATACCCTTGGGCAAAGCCATATTAGAATTAACAATTAACGCCTCTTTTTGACTGCGCTAAAATCCAGAGGAAACAAAGGAAGTGCTTTCATGTTATTCCTGGAACATAAGCCCATGCACTAATGGTCAAGCCTGAACACTGACTGCAGGTTCCCAAGCAGACACCACCTTAGCCAAATAACTGTGAAGAATGGAAGCTGAGCTGCTTCACTAATCCAACCCACATCCCAGTATTCTGCTACGATGTCAGTAGTCACTGCCCAATGATATAATTCTGAGGTAGCGACATCTTGTTTTGCAGACACGACAGACCGAACCCTGACCCCACCCTGCAATGGCCACAGAATTGGCTCACGTGGGCATGGTGCACTCAGCACACCTTTCAAAAAGCCCTGAGGCAACCAGCAGGGTCTCATTTTCTGTAGACGCCATCATCGTGATAGCGATGCCGGAGATGCCCCCCTTCCCAGCACGTCCATGGCTGCGACAGGGAGATCACGGAAAATGCACCAGCATAGCATATAAAAACGGGGAGACCAAAAACACTGTGATCCAATTAGTAAAAGCCATGCCAGCTGTCAGCGTTTACCGACCTGTGATACAAATACGGTTTTCCTTCAGATCTCCTCTATGCTGGTGTCCGACTATGTCGAATTGCTGTCGCACTGTAAGCACTGTTTTGTTTGCCTGTGTTTTTACTCATTCGACTTCCAATAAATTTTTTATGTTGTGCATAAGTCTTCGCAAAGTCTTTGATGGAGCACTGCATAGAGGTGCATCATACCAATTACCTGAGCAGAATACAATACAAAAGGAAAGAACACCTTTATTTGAGCAGAAACGCTAAGATAAAACCAACTTCTGATCATGTGTGCAAGACAAGATGCCTATTGTCACAAGCAAAAAAAACAAAAAAAATCTGCAATAGGTATGCAAGAGGCTGTAGAGGATATTTCATTAACCATCATCATTATAATAACCAGGCTGAATAGGCCATTGCGTGGGTGTGTGTCTGCTCTCCTGCTTCATATTCACTGGCAAACGGCGCATCGACAGCGAACCGTGTGCCTGTACCCTTGGATTTCATAATGGCACTCCACTAGGAGGCTGTCGATCTGGCTTACTGGTTTTGCTGGGGGAGGGTCAAAAACCCGAGAGGCCCTCTATACGCCTACTGCAATTCCCACAAACACGGAGAGGGCTCAGCACTGCTGAGAGGAGCCACGAGGGCCAGAAGGGGAATCTGCATTTTAACCAATAGAATGCCCAGTTTAATTCTTATTGATGATTATGTCCTAAAACAGTGGTATCCCTTCTTGCATTACCCATTCCAATAAAAAACATTTAACAGTAAATGTTTGAAATGAGCACAAAATTTACAGAGGAATAAGCAGCAGAATGAAAGCTACGACGGGGGAATAAGAAGTGAAGCCTATGGCATTTGTGCACTGATGATGTTATTAAAAAAAAAAAAAAAAAAAAAAAACAAAAAAAAAAATTAAAATTACCACTAAGTTTACCATCGCCGCGACACGGCCAGGATCATACCGCTGCAAAAAAGAAACACCATATCGGTTAGGGAGGAATGCCGCTGGTGGAGCCCAATCACCGGCACTTAACGTGCAGGTGACCCAATACCTGCCCGCCACCCCGCGACAGCCGAAGACGACGGGAATGCGTGGCCCAGGTTCCCATCACCAAAGCTGCTGGTTTCGCCCAGATTCTTAGTTTCTCTCTAGGAGCACAATTTGGAGCATGATCCCAGCCCATGAAATCTGTGGAGTGCCTGCTGAACAAGGGGCACCAGAGCCACAGATTGATGGGGACGTCAGGTGCTACCACCCAGACCTGACGGCATTCAGCAAGTGCTCAGATTTCGGCTGTAATCATCCACCGCGTTGGGTGCAAATTTCCACCATGTTGCTGCATTGATTGATCACGACATATTTCAATGCAGTGGATTCAGTTAAGAGATAATTCGTGATCAGCTCTATCAATTATGGGAAGATTGTTTCTTTCCCCCTCATTTCTCCATAAATTTATATGGCCAAGTCCGGAGAAGCAGCCGACGGCCATGGCAAGGGAAGAGGGATGGAGCTCTGTACCTCTGGCTGTGCAGGGAGCTTGGTTCCACAGCTCGACAGCCACCGACACAGCCCAGCAACTCTGCCGTTACCTGAGCGAGTCACAGAGCTGCATGTAACTATGTGCCCTTACAGATGGCCAAAAGGGGGGAAGGAAGGTCTAGTACAATGGCTGACGGGTGGGACCAGGGGCCTGGGAAGTCATGAGGAATGTGTCGGCCAGGAATCTACCAATGATAACCATGGAGAGCTCCGCTCCACTAGTGGTGCATGAACAAGAAACATCTATTGAGACAACAATTGAAGGTGGCGTGGGAGATACAAGAATGTGCAAAGTAAGAGGGGGCCTATGAGGATCCATCACCTCATATAGTGGGGGAAGTTGACATGACGACTATATTTGGGGTCCTTTGGCCTTTAAAAGACCCCCGACACACCATTTAAACCAACAAACCGGAGCACCAAGCACAAGACAGGGCTCAGCAAATGAAAATGCAGTGGATTGATGCACACTGGGGCAAAATCAGTAAAATTTGTGGACAAAACCAACAATAAATTCAGATCAGAGATGTTATTTACTCAAAATCCCTAAATATCCATACTCATGTAAGTTGCCTGGACTAAGAACAAGCTGAACAGATAATGCAAAAGAAATGGATTGGTTTAAACTAGTATGTGTAAAGTGCTTAGTCAGTACTACCAAACTGTTCCTGATATTACTGCTGCATCGAGATAACTCCCCAGGAAAAGCGCAGCCATGCTCCAAAGGGATTCCATTAAGCTGTGCCTTATCAGACATATCACACGGGCCATGAGAGCACAAAATCATACATGACTAAACTGAAAAGCAGCACATAAGGCGGGTAAGCTGAAGATCTCCTGCCAACACAACCTCCACCTCTTATACGTCCATGTTAAGCCTTGGGAGAGGGACACATTTGATTATAAAGAAACACAAATATTTTGAGGCCTCTCTTGCAGTACATTCCACATTATATTCACAAACATGACTAACTCAGCAGGATACCTCTTAGCATAAACACTCAGACTAGGGGTGCTTTCCACTTTACCGAGTACCGTACTTTTGGTACTTTCCCATTTCCATTGACTTCCAGGCGAGTGCCAGTACCAAAAGTGACAACCAAGTTGGGATACATACTTTGGTACTTCGGGGTGGCACTTCAAATGCTTTGTCGTTTGGTTATGCAAACGACCTGCCTCTAAAAACAATACAGTCGCCGTCTTCAGAAAAAAAGTTCCGAACTGTGATTTTGTTGTAATATATATTGGGGTATTCATAAAGAAAAAAGGTGTTCATAAACTTCTCACAAACCCGTCTAGGAGTGATTTAAACAGCAAGGATGAAAATGATTGCGATTGCTGCATGTGCTGTCTGAGACACTTATGCAAAAGCATCAGAAGTAAACTTTAAACTGATTTTTAAACATATATTAGATAATCTATAAAGTAACTAAAATAGCAAAGCTGGCTAAGGTTTTTTTTTTCTTAAACATGTGGGTTTTACACTGGAAAAAGAAATGCTACCAGTGCCAAATGACATCACTAAGCGAGACGATGTATTTTGTACTGAACTGGAAAATGGCTGTAGTATATATTATATGGCTTGGCAATAGGCAATATCAATACGAACATGTTAGGCACATGCAATTGTTACACTGCTAGTCAGCAATATTAAAATAAGGCTTGGTGTGGCAGAAAAGTGCCCTTACTTGCAACGTAAGAATTGTATATGCATAACGATTCGATGCTGGTATTAATTTCGCATCATCTAGTCATATATTATACTACAGCCATTTTTTGAATTCGGCACAAAACACCACAAAATACCAGCCTCGTGTTGTGATGTCATCGTGTTGTGATTCGGCGCCATCACCAGTTTTTATGCCAGTGGAAAACCAACGCCTTGAAGTGCCGTACTTTCGGTACTTTCCACCTGGTGTGGTGGAAAAAGCACCTTAGATGACGCCGTGTGTCAGGTGTGCCAGCCAAGTAGGCCAAGGAGTCCTTAATGCCACAGGAGCCGCCTCCTGTAGCTACCATCGATCTCCCAGAAACAACTCTTCAGTTTTGAAGGACTGTTCTATTTGTCACCGGCTGAGAGAATTTAAGCTTCTAAGTATCTGTCCGTCTGCACTCCTCATCCCTTTTTTGGTGCTCAGCTCAGGTCCCGTTCTAACAGGGACACCGGATGAAGTTGCACAAGAGAGACGTCGTAATTCAGGGAGCGAGAGATGACAGAATCACATTAATCTTCCGGAAAAGATGTTTAAACGGCTGTCACGAGAATGATGTTACATTTGCACATCTTATACAATCCTCTTCTTTATAAAATATACTCCTCCAATGGGCGGCAGAGCATTTAGTGCTGTGGCGCCCAAACTCTGAATTTCACCACCGTCTCAATGTCCGCGAGATGTTCAATCCATTTCAACTTTTAAGCTGCAATTAAAACACACATCTTTTTCAAGAATGTTATGATACATCATCCAGTTTGTGATATTAACCTTTGATTCATCTGTTGATTTTGTGTGTGCGTGTATTGGCCGATGTATTGTAAAGTGCCCTTGAGTGTGAGAGAGGTGTTGTATAAATAAAACTTTGTGCAGAAGATTGGCCCTTACTAGCATTTCAATGTTCTCTGCAAAAGAGGGGGTAGTGAGTGGCAGTGGGTTGTTTAGTCAGTTTGGGTCTGAGATACGCTGCTGCAGCATGGGGTGGGGGGGGGGGGGTGCTGTGCGCCCTGCACTGCAGCCTGTATGTCGCAGGAGAGATGAGTGATCTC
The DNA here is from genome assembly GCF_023856365.1 of Brienomyrus brachyistius. NCBI lineage: Eukaryota > Metazoa > Chordata > Actinopteri > Osteoglossiformes > Mormyridae > Brienomyrus > Brienomyrus brachyistius. The sequence goes on along the minus strand of NC_064537.1, from coordinate 17,319,319 downwards.
TAACTGAGCACACAGAACCTTGTATTTTTTTGTTATATTGTTATAAAAACTTGGAATAATTAGCCTCAGGATCTGCAAGCAAAATATAGAACTAGTTTTTCTGTAAAATACATGGGCAAAAATTTTGTTCCCAGAACATAGTTACATTGTTCTAGTGCTCTAGTTACATGTCCCAGATTGTGCCCAAAATGTACAGGGTACAACACTGCTATGAATGAAGAGAATAGTCCACAGCTGCTGAACAAAATTCTAACTGATCGAGTCTTCCTTTCAGAAAAGCAGGAAGGAGTAGGTGATAGCACTGAGATTTAGGATGTAAAAAACGGCTTGAAGGAGAGTCTTTTGCCCTTGCTCCTGGATAGGAATACAAACGACTTTTTTTCACTGGAACTGTACAGTGCAGTGGGGCCTTGGGTGATGGGTGATACGCATTTACAGCTAACAATGAAGGCCCAAGGCTAAGACTCCAAAATAACTACAGAGTTCACTGAATTCCCGTGCGGATCAGTCCTCAGCCGATTGTAAGGCACAGAGAAGAGCTACCGGATGCTTGGGAAATGAGAGGACCAAACCTACTTTTATAGTCACAATGCTCTTCACCAAGGAGCCAAATTCCACTAAGAAAACGCAGACAGACAGCAGAGAGAGAGGATCTGAAAAGAACTGGGTCTCCCGATGGACGCACAATGGCCGTCCTCTCATTGCGATCTGGGACAGATTCTCGCCTCGACCGCTGCGCCAAATCAAACATGCCCCAGGGGACATTTCAAGCAGACGCCTTTCAGCAGAGTCCACGGGAAGCCACCAATGACCTGAAATGCTTTGAGGAGCAAGTTTTGACCATCTGTGTTGAAAAGCATCACAAACTTGTTATTCACGGACTCACAAGGCACATGTCAACTTAAACCCAAGCTCCAGTCAAATCTTTTCCTGGTTTAGACTAATATTTCTTTCAGGTTAATTTTAAAACACAATTGCATGCAGAATAAAAACTGTGAATTAAAACAAACTAGCATTCTGTTAATGCTAATCTGCATTAGCTGCACCTCAGAATGACAGGTGGAGTGGCAAGTGTAGTAAAAAGCAGAGCAGCAAACCAAGTGATTGCTACCCTAAATGAGAGAAAACATTTTGTCCCTTTCATATTCTGTCCCAATATTCTGCCAGCTAGACTGGTCAAAAAGGGTCACAAAGAAAACAGTATAATTCTCATTAGGCAGCGCTCACTAGTCCTTGAATATTAACCCAGAGAATCCCATCTCTCAGTAAAACCAAACTGTGTCTGAATGCTGTAAGAAAAAGCATCTTATGGTGCTTTTCCACTGCCATGAAGAACTGAGCTGCATCTGAACCATAACGTGAACTGATGATTTTCCACTGTAAACTAACCGAGCCGACATGGCCTTGCTTACTAGCAGAGCCAAAAGCACGGCGAAACTGAGCTGCTTGCATCACCACCATCTGACAATGAAACATAGGGTGATACCGGCGATCCGCGATGATACTTATGGATTATCTATAGAATATAGATATATATATAGAGCGTTCGATGCTAACATAAGGTGATTGGATGATTGAGATGGTGATTCTCAGACTTGTAGTGGAGAATAGCACACAGCAAATCATGATTTTACGTTACTGTTGCTCTCCAAACCCAGCAATGCCTTTACCAAGCTGACCCTTCAGTAGTGGAAAACCGAAGTGAGCTGGAGCCGCGCTGTAACTAGTCTCTTCGCTGTACTGCTTAGTTTCTATATGCCACTGCTGGGGACTGAATGCCACCTTTCTTGGGGGGTTCTCCCTCCCGCCCCCCCCACGAGTTCCCTCTTGCAGTCAAAGGCATGCAGCTAGGCCTACTGGCATCCACATATTGCCCATAGCGTATTAATCTGGATGGGGTCTAGCACCCCATCCAGGGTGTTCCACAGTCTAGTACCCTATTCTACCTGCAATAGGCTTCAGACCCCAAGCATGCATGAATATGAACTTAAGTTACCGGAAGCGTTTGCTGTAAGACTCTTTAATTAATCTCTGTGCAGGCAAGACCTTATTACGTCTATCAAAGTATAATCCCAGGTTATATACAGGGTACATTTAAACAGATCTTCCACAGCCGTAACAGTTTAAGTCAGACCCTTGCCTAAGCACAACTAATTGTTCAGAAACCAGCAGTAAATTTACAAAATAATCAGAGGGTAGCATGAGTAAGAACACTGCTAACCTAATTTGTAGTCAGTGCTTAATCTAATTACCAGTTTGGACCAAAAAAATGCATTTACCTCACTGTGGATCTAATTAGTTGCACTAGGGGGAAAGATTTAAAAATAACCAGAGACGCAATGCACCCTTTTACACAACTTCTTTGTGCCAAGTATCACCCATGTCAAATTAAACAATTTGGCTGAACGTGCTTTAAGCACATGAGCTATTTCCATACAATATCTAAACTGTATGGAAGTACAAGATCTAGTTTTACAGCCCAACAACTGACCGCTTCAATGGTTGTTTCCAGACTTACTGGACAAAGCAGAACATTCCAGCTAAGCTATGATTTTTGATGACATGACAAGGACAAACATCCCAAAATAATAAAGGGGTAATGCGGACATATCATGATTAGCAATTTAAATTGTCCAAGTTCAGGAGCGAAGTACTTTGGGTCCTCGTAACATCAAAGTAGTAAAACCTCTATTAAAGATATACTGACACTTCATCTGCAGTTCTGCATGAAGTCCACGGTTTTTCAACCTAGTCCTTGGAAAGCCCCACACAGTTCACTCCCAGATTTCAATGCACATGCACCAGGTTCGTGGAGTTCTTGATTGCTTGAGTATTTGGTGAAGGTGGACTAGGCTGAGAAACGGTTTATTTAGTCCATCTGAGAGGAAAGATTCTTATGAGAGGTGAAAGCAAAAGTGCACGTTTGTACAAAATGAATGTTTAGTGAAAGTGGGAAGGGATACATTTTATCATCACAGGCACATTTTTGACATAACTTTTCATTTATGAGATATCAGAATTGCTCCCAGAGAAATTCCCAATAAAATGTCAATGGCGACAACTGAGCAGCAATGCATCGTGGGGATTCTGACATTTCCATGGTCTCCCATCCCATCTCAGATATAATCAGAGATAACTCTTTAGCAAAGCAACTGTGTAAAATGTCTGACAAGCCCACATTGCTGGCTGCAAAAGCAACCCAAGGCAAAGGAAGCCACGACCTTGAGGAGGAAAGGAGGGAACAGGAGGGAGGATGCAGATGGCCATGAGGAAGGGGCCTGCCAGAGTGGGTCGCTAGCCCCCAGCTTACAGAGGCAGAGGGAGAGGCTGAAAAACAGGCTGCTCTGCCCCCATTAAGAAGCACATTCTGATGCTGGAGACCTCCAGCAAGGAGGAGTGGAGATTGCGGAACTTCCATGTGTGCACTAGGGGCACCGCTGTGCAGCTTTTTAAAAACCATGTTCTGGCAGACAGTCTAATAGGATATGGGGGGCATGTGCTGGGGCATTTCCAGGCCTGATTTCAAGCACACAATCCAGTATAGGAGAATTAATAAACAAGTACTGGTTGGTACCCCACAGTAGGATTCGTTAATACATATGAAATATGAATGACATTTTACACTCAGAATTGAGATTGCACTCTCACCACTCTTGAGCAAAATATTTTTCTATTATTATTATTAGCATTACATACTATCTTTATGAAGTTAGAACAAACATAATCATTACTGAAACACTTTGCAGAACTGAAAGGGCACGCTCCAGGTTTTTAACAACCTCATTTCCAATTCCAAGAAATACTAAACATAAAACCTCACCCACTCTTAAATAAATTACCTTCAAAACAAATGCTTCTTACCACAAATTTGTTGTGTTAAATCAGAAAAAAATACACCCACACAAGCAAATGTGAACCCTTTTTCAGTACGAGTACAACTTTATTGCTCAAACAGAGGCTGCCAAAACCATGTTCCTCACAGTCACTGGAAAGGTGTTCGAGTCTAAATCATTTTGTTCTTGTTTTTCCTTTCACCTTGTCTTGCATATTAGATGTGCTTTCAAATCTGCCTCATCTTCCTGTGTACAGATCATCACATGGTGTAATGTGGTACAGTCACTTATTTATACAGCTTTTGGAAAAAAAAGGAAGCGCTTGGTTTGATGCAACAAATCTCCCTGCTAATGCAAACATGGCCGAACCACCGTCATATAGGAATGAAATCTCAAAGTGGTATGAAGTGAGACAGCAATTTAAAAAGAAATAATCATGCAGCCCTACGCCATGGTACCAATGCAGCCAGCTACTTTGGACGGCAAGCTATGAAAAAGGCGGCACTTTAATTTCCTCTTTATTGTGAAAAAGGACAGTTTTTGTCACCCTATTAAACAAAGGAGACTTTTGACCTGTAAGAATGAATCACTCTGTGCCCTGGTGCCCACCCCCAGAGGCTCTGTGAAAGTGACACACGCACGTGTGCAGTCAATGGGCGGATTGTCCAGGGAGCATCTTCCCAGTGGCACACTGAGCCCCTCTGTCTGGCTGACGAAAAGCAGCGAATCTGTACAGCTCGGCTCCAGCAAATGAGCGTTAATATCCACCTGAGAGGTCCGCTGTCGCACGCTTCAGCACGTAACGTGCTTCCCAACCTCGGATTTGGGCCACTGTGTTTATAAGGCCGCTGCATTCCCAGAACTCCCTATGCCTTCTCTTTGTGATACACCCGCAACCTACTGAGTCGGGGGCCACTGTTGGAGGTGAAGACCATAAAACAAAGACAATCCAGTGCACTGCCCCCTCCCCCCGGTAAAGGCAGTCAAGCTGATATCACCCCAAGCCATCACAACTCGGCAGGAATGGGGGATGCACATGAAAAACAAAAAAAAAGGTGACTCACAACACAAACAACAGGATGAAAACAAACGGTGAAAATAAAACAAAGAGCAGAGAAGACAGAGGAGCAGTAACATTGAACAAGGCACTTACCCTGCATGGATTTGCCCAGCCCTTGACCCAGCTTCCAGCCATGTTTCTGTAGGAGCCGGTGGCCAATATTATCCTGATGGACAGAACAGAAGAAAAAAAGACCAAAATATTCCAATAATAAGAAGTGCTTTCCCTGCAGGAGTGTACAGTACAGCAAGATTGGGAGCAGGTGACTGGAGGGATCCTAGATGGACCATCTGATTACCTCCAGCACTGTGTCAGTACAAAGCTCCGTGTGGAAAGGCATGCCAGGAGAAGACTTACATTACTCACAAAATGGGGGCGCAGTAAAGTACAAGCTTTCCCTACAGTGTGTATGGGACTCAAATCCGTTACCCTTAAACTCAGGGAAGTGACCTGACACAAGCAGACCTCAGAAAACTTAGGGGACGCAGGGAGGCCTCTAGCATTTGGGGCACACTATGTGATGAGCTGTTTCTGTGCAGGCTACAAAGAGGACCACAAATGCAAGTAAACTTTGAGAAAGCAAGTTGGGGGGGGAGGGTGGGGGAGGCGGAAGACCACTACCGGCAGTTTGATTCCAACACGTTCGGTTATATATGCACGTGAGACATATATAAACCTATCCGGAAAGTACAGAGACACAGAACAGAGCGAGATCTTGCATAGACATTTAGATAGAGGAAGTCCAAGCTGGTGGTGAGACCATAACACAAGAAGCACCATGTATATATGCAGCAATCACGAGAGTAAAGGCGCCCAGTGCAACCAGTGCCACCAGTACAACCAGTGCAAGTGTGTGCATGGGTGAATGGGGAAGGGTGGAGGCTGCCTTCAGCTTGGAAAAAAAAAATGTACTAGTTTGATAAAAGTTACTAGTAGTAGTACTAGTACAGCAAATATCACTCAAAACAAGCCGTGGAATGTGAAACGGCCTCAGCTAAAACAGAGGATGACATTAAAACAAGCAAAAATTGGAAAGAATAATAAATGAAATAAGGAGAAGAGCCAATCATTATAAATTAATTCCAGGCTCATCAATTATCCGGTGGGGGGTAATTTGGGTGGGGTGGGGTAGGGTGAGGGGGTGTTTCTAGAAAGAAATAAATGCAATTTATATAAAAAAAAAAAAAAAAAACATGCAAATTTGGGCTAGTAAAACTGGTGCTAGTCAGCTATATATTAGGCATTTTGTACAAATGGACAGGAATAAAAATCACTGAGTGTGACATGGAATGAAGGATGAGCACGAGCAGAGGGTGGCGAGCTTGGCAAGAGGCCTCTAGACGCAGGGTTAGTATGAAACAGGCAGGGCCACGTTAGTGTGCATGAGGACGCATCACATACGGCAAGCGCGCTGCCCCCCCTCGCTCCACATTCGCCATCCACACGCCCCTATGGGACTCACGGGATGCTGGGCCCGGAACAGTGACCAATCCTCACAGGGTGCAAGATCTAGCCTAACCTCACTGATTCACAAATCACCGCTCCTCTGAGGTTCACACACACACACACACACACATATATATATATATATATACCAAGTAGGTCACTGTTCTGGGCAAGACCCCTTTTTTTGTAAATTTTCAGGAAACCGATAATAAAACAGGAACAAAACTTAACCAGCAAGCAAATATGGGAATCCTGGGATCCAGCTACACAAATGAAAAATGGACAGTTTTAAAATTACTAACAGGAAACATTACAAAAATATAGCATAAAGCAAATGAGTAATTTGCCTGTTTGCTTAAATGAGTCATGCACCACATACCCTTTTCGCGTCCAAGGAAAAAATAAGAATCTTGTTTAAAATGTATAATGTTTATAACCAACTTTTTACAGAATACCCACAGAATATAGCAGTGAGAATGCTTACATGCTGTCTCAGACTTAATCCAGTGAGTACAGTGAGGCTTGGCACTAGGAGTATGACAGCTATAAAGGTAACTGGTGCTTAGAGAGAGGTCAGTAACAAAAAAAGCTATAGGTGAACTGGTCCAGTGGAGAACCGGAACAGAAGGCTGAAAAACACCCCGATTTGATGTCCAATTAGCATTGTGCTGAAGGCAGCCATCGCTGGTCTGGATTGGTGCTGCACCCAGTGAATTTCACACAAGCTGCTGTGTGTGAAGACCAGCCTCTTCCTTCATTCCACTATCAAGCAGCTGCACTTAGACCTCCTTCAGCAGCTGTCAGCTTCCTTCACATTAAATCGCCTTCCTATACAGAGTGATATCTGGGATCTGAAGCACTTACACCATGCGTGGCTTTTATTCTACACAATTTAGCAGTCTCAAATGTTACTTCTTATCATTTTAATGTAAGTATATCCTGTTCCATATGGCAGGTCATTGGTTTGATGACAGTCTTTTTGGTGAGCGGGGTTTCATTTTTTTGAATTTATTTTTATTGACTGGCATTTAATCCCTCATCTACTCTCAGAGAGGCTCTCAAACTGTTAAATATACCGCTGAACTGTGCACTCAGCTCAAACAACTCGCTGTGAAATGGTTCTCTGCTTCACACTGTATACCGTTCTCTCCATTTCAGACAAACAACCTCAACCTTTTAGCTTCCGTACATTTGCAGAGATTATTAAAATATATAATTCTGTAATGGTCTCCAGCTTCAGCTTCCACTCTATAAAACCAAGTACTGTTTATGTGAAGCAGTTATATATAGGCTGTACAGAACTCACACAAGCCTCTGAGGATAAGCACTACCCCTTAAGGGTAAGCTCTACCGAGCAGTAACACAAACACAGACCGTACTCGGGCCTTCTGTGACGTTTGCTTCACTGGACCGTTCCCATCACACTGACACACAGTGGAAGGTTCCCATATTGCTTTCGGTTTACAGATCTCTCATTCCTGTAATGGCGGAGCAGGGGTAGCAATTATTTTAAAAATAAACAACCCATTGCTAAAATGGAAAACAAGGGACAAAAACACGGAATTCCTGAGATCTGATTGGACTAGAGGCGAGGGGGAGGGGTGGAGACAGCGCGCCGTGCCGAACAAACAGATGCACTAAACAGACAGATGAAGCAATACGTCGATTCCAACAGCAGTGCAAGTGGAGGGAAAGCAATTCCATACGAACCTGGCTTTAAAAACTGGGCTGTCAAAAGAACAGTTACATGTAACACAATGTAAGAAATTGTCCAGAAACTAAGGTTTTTAAAGCTATCACATTTTGTCTTTTCCCTACTTTCTTGCTTGAAGAAAGGAAACTAAAAATAAAATAAAATAAAGAGGAATTGTGCAACAGGAACGCAAAAAGCATTGTAACAAGTATATTTTGATTGCCTTAAGCGTAGCCATAAAAAAAGAAACTTTTGCAATTTCAAAACTACTGTGCTGTGCTTTTGCTCTATGGGGGGGGGGAGTTACATTACAGAGGTTAAACCAGAGATGTTGAAAAGAGAAAGAGAGAGAGAGAGATATACAAGGCTGGCATCGACATGGCCTCTAGTGAGAACTGCAAGGGTGGGACGGTTAGAACTTAGGCGGGCTGAGGGCGGGTTGAATAAATTCAGGCACAAATCCATGATGAAACAATCCAAACTAACAGGAATAAGATCCTCTCTGTGCATTAGTTGAGTTTTAAACACCACCCCCAGGCTCTTGTAAATGTCTTCGCTCTCTAAACACCTACCGGTAACAGATACCATCAACTGGCCCCAAACATGAGCAATAACATGCAGTCAAAACAGAGGCTTCTGTAATAATGCCTGCTTCCTTCAGGATAATGCAATCAGGCCCAGAGCTCACCTGATCTCTCTGGGGCCCCTTCCAAAGACCGGAGACTTCCCACAAACTGTATTACAATGAGGAGAAGGAATCCTCTGGCTTCATGGTCATTTAAAGTGAGCAAACTAAATGCAAACTTTTCACTGTACAACTCCCAAACCTACGCTGAATGATGTGCAATATCGTAAACCCATGCAAAGGAAAACGCAATGTGACTTTTACCAGGCAGCCACCATAGCCAGCTAAACTGTCCGTCATAAGCACAAGCATAATGGCACAAGACCTAAAGGGTGGGTCTAAAGCCACCTTTAACTATGAAGAACTAAATACTGGAGGTGCCCACAGGTTTAGCATGTAGCAAGATGCCAGATGGGAAGCTGAAGATGACCCGATACACCATGTGGTAAGGAATCCCGACTAATGGTGTCTCAACAGCCCCCCAATCCCCACCAGGCACAAACCAACAACCAAAACTCTGACTAATTCTTATGGGTAGTGTCTTACGGGTAATTCAAAATCTTACTGGCCAAGGCTAAAAAGAGGTTAAAACAAGATTTTCCAAAACTGAGTGTGGACCTTTTCTCTAGCAATTTAGCAAGGTTTACAGTTCAGTCTTAGTGTTGACAGCCTGGTGCATCATTCAGGAGAAACTGGTCACATTAATTTAGCAGCAGGAGCCACAAGCACGCATTCAGCAGTCAGTGCTGGTCAGAAAGTGATCTTCGTCAAACTGTCCTGAAACCCCATGACAATATCAGGACTTTACCAAGTGACAGGATGCGGTGACAAACACCAGCCTCTAGAACATGGTGTCGCTACAGGAATAACAAGAGAATAAAGCGACAAGCAGCAAGCAGTGAGCATTGTCTCTGAAGTCGAGCCAGAGAACAAGGGGTTTCTGGCTGCAGCCAAGCAGAACAAAAATTGCATGTATAAACAGCTTAATGGCAGGAATCCAGGACCAAGAACTCGAAACAATCTATACCTTAATCGAATTAAAATGTTCAACACAAAGAGTGAACATCTGCATTGTCTCTATGATCTCTGGATGATTTCACCCTATAAACATCTCCATCTCCCATACGGAGGGACTGCACACAATAAAACATGCAAAGCCTTCCAACAATAGACTGCAGTGCAAGCATTCTCTGCTTATAAGTAAACATGCAACTTTCCAGCAGGTTAATAATAAGCAGCTCGATCTATAACTGGCCTAACAGAACTACAAGGCAAACACGGACCATTACAGAACTCCGATCCAACGGAAGTCATGGCACACTACCCATTTTGTCATACTTCTCGAAATGTGCCCTGATGCGACATCCCACCCCCGCCAACCCACAATGAGTCCGTCATGTCCTCAGAGTCTCTCGGCTGGGGTTCTGCTCTGCTCCTGGGGGGCGAGGACCTGGTGCCCATGGTGATGTGCTTCTTGGAGGGGTGGCCTGAAGCTGCCCGCTGTATATCTCTCGCAAAGAGGAAAGTGAGTGGAACTGTACGCTACCCAGTTAAACATGCAAGGCAGAGATGTTAGAGGTGAAATTAAAAACAAAATTAAAACAGGTCCCCAGAGAGGAGCACAGACCTCTAGCTGCCAACGGATCACGCACAATGAGTGGCGGGAAGACGAGGCGGCGAGCGGCACCGGCGGCACACACAGCTCCGTCTCGTGCACGCGCGCACACACAAACACACGCGCCCCCAGCCATGGCAGCTGTCACTCGGTGAGCCTCCATCCCCAGACCCCAAAAGAGTCTGTCCAGAAACACCCCCGCTGTGCTGTCGCCAGCCCTGAGCACTGCAGAAGTTGGCGCTTGAGGTGCTTCCCAGCTTTAACGGGAATGAGCCATAGGTGCCCGTTTCAGCAGGAATGTCATCATAGGGACGCTGCTGATCATCCAAAGGCTTCCTGCTCCTAGCTTCCACTTTCTGGATTTTGTCATCCCTGCAGGTTTACTAAGAGGCGCCAACAGGGCGTGACGGGGCTGGTGACAACTGCCAGTCAAAGCTCAGGACTCCCAGATTCCCCCCACCCCCAACTCAGAGCTACATGTCGCGGCAACATTCAGACAATAACGCAGGAGCAAAGGTGGCTTCCGCTGGCCGATCAGGCCACCTCCCTCTCCACTGCCCTCTCTCCAAATGTGGAAAATTTGCCTTTGGGCCTGTATGGGACCTGTTTGTGGCCAAAGGGGGGGGGGGGTGTGCAGCTCTGAAGATTAGGAGTGCGTGCCTGTGATCTGAGGGTCCCTGGTAGGCTCATTCTGCTGTTGTGGCCTTAGCCCCAGGGACACAGCCTGACCCTGCTCTCTGATTTTCAATTGCACTGCACTTTGGACAAATGAATACGATAAATAAATGAACGTACTATGTTGGGAGATTGAGAAAGAGTTACCTACTGATGAGCCTCGATTGCAAATAACGTCGCTGCAGTTATTACCAGTTCGGCTCACTCATTCTCTTTTTCAAAGCATTGAGTTTAATATACAAATAACCAAACAGTAGAAAATTAGTTCCCTAAACTGACACATTTTCTCTTGTTCATTTCCTTCAATAATTGAGGAACATTAAAATCCATGACTTAACATGCAGTAATTCTTTGAGATACCCAAGCCAGGTGCCTTTAATGGACTGACCATCACCCTACAGTAGTGAAACATCATGGTGTGCTTCTGGTTGTGTAGACAGCACACCAAAAGAAAAAGATTTGTTGACTGATTTTCATGCTAGTCTCAAAATCACTTCTTGATACATGTTTAACCTGAACAAAACTCTACGATTTAGGGTTTCATTATTTGGTCTTGCCAAATTTGTACCATGAACTACCAGATTAACATTTAAGCCTGAAATTGGGAGACCTAAAAAAAATCAATTTTAACATCCCTCATTAAAATTTGAGGTACGCTGACTGCGCACACACACTCCAGTGGAGCACCACTACAGTGGATAACCCCAAATAAAGAAAGTTGAGCAAACATTGTCATGATAATCTGGAAGAGGACTGCTGGACAAGGATGCATGCTTTAGTTGAACCTTTTAATTTACTGAAAGTTCACACTGGGGGAATAGCAGCACCTTCTCTTTTGTGACAGGTACAGGGTGAAATCAACATGGAGAGGGGAGGAGGACCTGAGGCTCCGGCCCAAAGAACTTGTTTGCCTTGATGCCTGGGAGAGGAGCTGCCTGCGATATTATCCAAGCGCCTTGTCAGCAAAACAAACAAAATAAACAAAAAAATGCAGTTCCAGTTGCACAAGCACCATGCCAGCACAGGACGACAGAGGGTACTGTACACCGAACCACTGTGTCAAACAGGAGGAGGAAGAGGGAGAGACAGACAGAGGTCAAGAGAGGACAAAGAGGAGTTGGAGAGCAAGAGAGAAAAGGTGAGAAGCGTTACAGGAGACCCTAGGAGATACAGGAGAACAGTAAAGCAAGAGCGTGCAAATACAAACCGGGTCATAGCTGCTTAGCTAATTGGGGCCAATTTGCTGCAGGAGAGAAATGTCGAACACCCCAAGTTGTGTACAATACAAGAAATTTCCGCCGTCACTCTCCCATTCAGCGCACACACAACCTCTAAAATGACTAGTGCACGCACACGTGTGAACAACCTAGGGACAAAACGACGGGCCCACACACTCTGCATTCACCCAGCCTCTGTCTGGAGTGGATATTGTGTCGGGTTTTTTAAAGTTACACTGAACCAAACAAGGCAATAAATAAAATGAATAAACTGACAGATCATGCAAATATTTAAAAAGCAGGGGGACATAAAACGGAACCGTAAAATGTACTTATATTTGTTACAGAATTGAACATAAGCGAGCGCATTAATTCAACTGCTGTCCAAGCAGACGTCCTGCAGTGGCTAGTGTCAGCAGAGACTGAGAAGGACATGCTATAATTACTGCAGCATGAGGACAGCAGGGGCACAGCCTGGAGAGGATCAGGAAGGGGGGCGGGGGGCGAGCTAACAGCTAACCCACACTGCCTCTGCAGATGAGTCTTCTTAGTGGAGCTTAATCTCCTTCACAAAAGCATATTCACTACTTGGGCAGGGAAGAGTGGCAGTTTTGTTTGGCAAACATCTGACTGAACGCAGACTATTGGCAACTTCATGTATCCAGGAAGGGGAGCCTGGCTTTGGTCATGAGGTGAGTGGAATTCATAAACAGATCTTGCCTGGTCTGAAAGCGGGCGGCTGGCCTATCGACGCAGCCGTGCTCGAGAAGGCCCTGTCTGCACCTAACAACTGGCTATTTGTACTGCCGTGTTCCGGGGATCAGGCGGGCCTCAGTTTGCCACAGCTGAGGCACCAAGCCTGGCTGAGTTCTCAGGCACACAGGCACTCACTATGCACTTATTTCTCAGTTTGGATTCAGTTTGTCCCAGAACATTATCCACTCGACAGGTTCTTTCATTTCCCCAAAGGTCACCTACTAGCAGAAAATAAGGTGATAAGAAGAATGTTTTTTCTTTATGAGCTACCTGAAGAAATTATCTGAGACTGAAATAGAGAAGATGGAAAATACATGAAGGGTTTAAGGAGGTATGTTGACAAAAGGCCAGTGCATGACATCTTGTCTGTTTGTGTGTGTGTGTGTGTGTGTGTGTGTGGGGGGGGGGGGGGGGGGGGGGTCCTGTACAGCCAACCATCCATCTGCGCACACACTGTCCACAAGCAGCTTGCTCCGACAGCCTGAGCAATCAGCGCATCCTTACCGATTCTATGGGCTTGTCCAGGGATGCCTGCTCCAGTTCCAGTTGACCGTCGTCATACTGATCAAAGTGATTTCCCCCCTGCAAGGCAAGCGAGACAGCAGTGTCAACGTAGAATACAGCACCCAGACAGAACAGGGCTCTACTGGAGAACGTCACCCTGGAAAACATGGGCCAGCCTGCCCAGACTGCTTTGTGCATGCAAACGTACATGCGCACATAGTCTCAAGTTTGCATTTTCACATCCCACACAGTGAGGTGACTGCTTCCTGAAAGGGAGACCAGCATTTGACACTGTGGGGGAGGGAAACTGATTATTGTACGAGTGCTTTCATTAACACTGCTGCAGCTGCAAGAGCTTGAAGGACAGAGACGTACTGCGACAACAGCAATACCCTGCTCATCTGTCCCTCCACTGAAGCCTCGACCAACTCACAGTGTTACTGTAAACCTGCAGCTATACGTGAAGGTATCCAAGCCAATAGAAAGGCACCAGGTCCACCACTCTCATATGAACACTGAGTAATAGCTGGCAAATTGACCTTGAGTATTTGTTTATTGGAAGGAGCTACCAGCATTGGTTGTAGGACACAGAGGGGGGTCAAACATTCATTAACTACAGACATATGCCTCAAAGGGGCAAGCAGACACTGTGCCACCTCAGTCACTTGTGGGAGAATGCTTCAGAGATCATGGTATTTCAGCCAATGACAGTACCACCAGTATAGTAGTGCGTCCCCTAGTGAAAAAAGGTCACTGGGGGTTGAAAATACTTCCATCACACTGCTGACTGCACCCGGGCTACTGAAGTTTCGCATCACTTAAACTGGAGGCATGCAGCAGCTCAGTTAAGATAAAGCTATCAGATAGTGTATTTTTAAAGAGTCACAGGACGCCACTGCAGGCTGCGTGACTAGTATGTACTCCAGCTCATCACAAAGACAGAGACCTTAGGAAGCAGCGCTTCTCACGCTTCATCACAGCCAAATACTCCCTGAATTCAGGGGTCTGTTGGCACAGCGACCCGCCAAAAACTTTTCCCACAGTTTTACTTTAACACCTTTATCGCAGTCATACTAAATGGCCAAAAGTTCACACACAGGGCCTCCATCTGGATATGAGATGACTTCCTCTGGGGTACCAGAACTTGACTACTATCACACTAATATAATTGGACCAAAAAAAATGATATTTAATTGAGACAGGGAGATGGAGAGACGGATGGATAGATAGATAGATGAATGAGTGGAGTGGGAGGAGTAATTTCATACCAAATCTAAATTCAAATTCAACAAGCAGTTTAACCTAAATTTAAAAATAATATACCCATTTATAACCATTCCT